>NC_073312.1:1660000-1750000 GCF_027595985.1 Sorex araneus
GTGAGCTCCCGGAGAGGAGAAGGGTGGCCTGGAGGCTGGGCGGCCGCGCGGCCGCAGTGACTCACCCCCGACGGCCCCGCCCCCGCCCCCCGCCCCGTGGGCCCATTGGAAACCCCAACGGAACCGGAACCAGGCCGGGCCGCCCCGTGGGAGAGCCACGAGCCACGCCCGAGTGTGCCTGTCCCCGGGGCGGCCCCGCCGGGACGTGTGTCGCGCGGTCGCCCGGCCGCAGGCGGGGCCGCCCGCTCTGTGTCCTGTGCTCCGCCGCCCGCCCGCATCTCACCGTCTTTGCTTTGTTGCAGTAGTACCGTCCAGCCCCACCATGGCAGCCTCTTCGGTCACTCTCCCTTCAAACTGTAGCAGTACACACGGCATTTTCTCATTCTCACCTGCCAATGTCATCTCCGCAGTGAAACAAAAGAGCGCCTTCGCGCCCGTGGTCCGGCCCCAAGCCTCTCCTCCTCCCTCCTGCACCAGCGCCAACGGGAACGGACTCCAAGGTGAGGGCGGGCCCGGGCGGGGTGGGGCGGGCGGGGGGCACTGCCGACCCCTCTGGGCTGGTCCCGGCACCCGCCGTCCCGGCCGGCGTTGCATGCTCACCTTGGGTCTGAACCGGGCGTCCAGCCCCACGCGTCCGCGGCCACCCGGGCAGCGACGCCCCGTCCAGCCCCGCACCAGCACCAGGTCCCCCCCGGGCCTCCCCGATGCGAACCAGCCCTGGTGGGGAGGGCCCCGGACAGCGGCAGGGGCGGTGCTCGGAGCAGGGTCTGCTCTTACCCACGGGCGCCTGGGTCTGCGTGGCCGCGTCCCCGAGCCAAGCGGGAAGGTCCAGGGGCACGCGGGACGGGCTGCCCACGTGGCCACTGGGAGCCAGCTGTGCCCGGGAGACGCTTCCAGAGGCTGCCGAGGCAGCAGGGCCGGGCCCTGGGCAGTGGGAGGCGCCACTGGACGCTGCCCACAGGTGAGGCCTCGGCTGGGGGACAGGCTGCCCGTGCTGGCCCAGGGCTGGGTCCCCCCCCGGCATGGCCCTGCGCTAGGGATGCAGGTGAAGCCACGTGAGTGTCCCCGTCTCATGAGCCGTGCGCGTCTCTGGGATTGGTGAGGCCACAGGCACTGGAGTTCAGTGGCCGTCACCGGCCCCTTGGTTTATGCTCCTCCCGGTGGAGCCGTAGCCAGTTACTCCTTTAAACGATGAATCCGTTGAACCAGTATTTACTGAGCGCCTACTATGTGCCAGGCTCTCTGCTGGGTGCTGAGGACGTTACCGTGGAGAAGACAAACTGGCCCTTTTGTGAAGTCGGTGGCATATTTCACTTTGATGAACTAATGCTCAAAAAAGGAACTGGAAAGGTATCCGTGATTTGAAATAATTGTCTTCACCACACCTGGTAGCGTAGGATGGACGCCAGCCCCTCCCCCAGGCCAGGATGGCTAGTCGTGGGTGGCCAGGTGTCCGGGGCCGGCCACTCCGCTGTGGCCACGTCAGCCCGGCGTGGGCAGGCCTCCCTGACCATAAAGTTGTAACGGTGAGTCGGAGACGGATTAGCATTGCGGAAATTCCTGGGCCGAGCGATTGAAGCGCACGTGAGGAGCAGGCAGGCGCTCGGATGCACGTTGTGCGTGGATTAGCGGGGGGCCACTTCCGGCAGGCGCTAAGCACCACCAAAGGGGGATGATTGGAAGTCGCGCCTGGCCCAGCGGCTGGTGCCCGGGAGGTGCCGGCCGGGCCTGCCCACAGCGCCAGTTTTCTCGTCCCGATGAGAAAGCGGGTCCTGGAGGCGGGGGTGGGGCCTGGTCTCTCTGGGAGCCCTTGGCCCAGAGACCCCAGAGCAGGGGCCAGCGGGCCCTGACCTCGGAGCACCCGAGACTCACCATTACGATGCGGAACGGCCCGTGGAAGGCGAGAGGGGGGCGTGAGGTCCGTCCACTCCCGCCTGCCCACGAGGCGGGGGCAGCTGCCCCGTGCACGAGAGCGTGGCCAAGGCTGCAGCATGAATGGAGCTTGGGGGGTGACCCTGCACGCCCCGACCCAGACAGGGCCCCCCACGGCCGGGGCGCCGTGCAGAGAGCAGAGGGCAGGCTGGGCAGAGCCGCCCGGTGGCGGGTGCGGGGCCCCCCGTGACGGCGCTTCTCTCTCTCTTCCAGCTATGTCTGGGCTGGTAGTCCCGCCGATGTGAGGGGCCGGCGGGCGCCGCCCACAGCACCCAGCACCCGAGGACGGGCTCCCGGGGACGCCGTCGGGTCTCTGAGACTTGCCGGCGGAGACGCGGCCTCCGGGACGTTGGCTGACGCGGTCCCCAAGACTTTGTTGAAAGAGTTTATTTAAGCGATCCAGAGTCACCCTGCACACAGCCGACTTCTTCATGAACAATTCCATTTTGCTGACTGGACCTTCTCACACGTTCACGTTTCTCAGTCCTGGAGAACAAGGAGAACAAAGCGACGTCTATTTTGTACCCAGTCCCGACCCCACCCGGGCCCCCGCGGTCTGGCTCGGGGGAGACTTTGTGAATGCACATTTTGATGACCATGAAACACTGAGGGGAAAGCCTCCATTTTTTCTGTGCTCATCCTTAGATTCACAATGGTTGTGTATCTCTATAATGTGAAATATTTTTTTGTGGTGGAAAAGGGGCCAGGGGTCTGAGCCATCAGACCGCGGAAGGTGTCTATCTGGCTAGGAGAGTTTGGGGCGACAGGGAGGGAGGGAGGGTTGGTCATTCTTAACTTCATCTTAAGGAAATGAAACTTTGTAACTTATTGTAGTTAGAAATTGTAACTTTGATATTGAATTCTCTTGCCTTCAACAAGCACACTGACAGAGGAAAGAAATGCTACTGTCTGTTGGTAAAATTATTCTCCCACCGGCTAGAGCTTCCTGTGTGATCTGCACCATTTTTCCACTTTTGCTAGCACTGTAAACTATTGCATTCTTAGGCTCCTGTGAGGTCCATGTTTCTTGTACCAGAAATTGTCCTTTTGACTTCTAGATCCTTCTCCCTAATGTGTTTTGTATGTGGTTATAAAATTGTAGACTTTTGTGATTTTGCCAAAGTTGTAGCTAAATATTTATACACTTGTCTTGAATTTTTTTCAGATCCACTTAACTATTTAGAAAACACACGCGCGCACACACACACACACACACAGACACAGACACAGAGTTTTATTCCTTATGTGCCTCATAAGGAATAAAATGGTCTGCACTCATTTCTCCATGAACACGTACAGTGGCTAAGGGACTTTATTTTGTAACATATCAATTATAAATATTGTATTTATCTTTGAGATTTTGTACATTGCTTTTCCCGCCGCTTTCTCTTCCTTGTCTGTGCTGGTTCGGGTCCTGCCCGGTGTTGTGAGGCCACCGGCTGCCTGACGTGTCCCCTTACGATGAGCCAGTGTCCCGTGCTTCATTGGTACTTTGGAATATTTGCTATGGTTTAGACTTTCCATTTTTTCCTTTTTTTTTATTTTGAGAAAAAGTCAAATTCATTGTTTATTTTTATATTATTTTTAAGTTATCTGAACAAATAACTTTGGGGGGAAAGTTGGTTGTCTAGCGCAAGCGCCTTGGGGCCACGCACGCGCCCCTGTCCTCGTTCCATTTTTTTCTTCTCCTTTTTTGTAGAATGTAAAAAGTCATTTTAGCTGCCACCCATGACTTTGCCACATAGCTGAACTGTGTTTACTGGAAAAATTCAGAGGCCTAAAGTTTAAAATAAAATTTACTTCTGATGTTTTAATTAAGACGTTTGCCACATTAACTTCTCTGATGCCTTAAACGGGGACGACTTCTTATAGGACTGTGTGCTCCGACCCCAGGGTCACACCGCAGCTGTGAGTCGAGATTCCACTTGGAGATGATCCGGTGTAACACACACACACACACACACACAAGCACAAACCTGGTGTCGCCGCCTCGGTCGCTCCGGCCCGCCTCCGCAGCACCGAGGTGCGGGGGGCACCCAGCCACCGCCCGTTGGTACAACGTTCCCAGAAATCTGTTCTGTGTGGTCAGACCCAGCACCACTGTCCTCTCCAGACGGGAGTGCCCGCCGGTGCTGTGCCCGCTCCGTGCCAAACCCACCGAGGCCTCGCCCGCTGGGCGCTCCGACTCCGAGGCACAGCCAGCGGGGCCGCGCTGCGGCAGGACCCAGCCGGAAAGGATGGACTTCTCAGAATCTGACAACGCAACGCACAACGCAGCCGAGGGCCCGGCAAGGGCCGGCCAGACTCAGCTACGTGGGAAAGCTGGAGAAATCACCCGGGACTCAATCGCCTCCTTTTTCCTTTCGTCCGAGTCAGGGTCTGCTCGAAAGACAAGCTCCCGTGTCCGTGTAAGATGTTTGCGACCTCCTCCTCCCTGCACTTGGTCTGTGTTCTAGATTAGTCGATGCCCCATGGCTTCATTGTCTCAAAACTGAGCACTTCACGAAATGGTAGATTTTACTGTTAAAGACCCTACAATAAGATTGTTTTATCTGTACATTTTTTCAGATATTTAACTGTATAAAAATGTTCATTTTACACAATATTTAATTAAAGTATTTCTTGTCTGTGAATTTCACTTTGGGTGATCTGATCTGTTTTGGTCATTGCGACTGGAGACCCCCGGGTGCCCCTGTGCGGCCTTGGCGAGGCGGGGGCGGGGTTCCCTGGGAACCCTGTCCCAGGAGACGGTACAGGCGTAAGGCGCCTGCTTGCCTGGTACGTGGCCGACCCCGGTTCCACCACCAAGCACAAAGCCAGGGTTTCCCGAGCACGCCCAGGTGTGACCCCGGGAAAATGACGATCCCGCTTCCACGGACCCGGCAGCTGAGCGTGGCGGGAGGCGCCGTGAGGTGCTGGCCAGTCCCGAGGGCCAGAGCTGGGACTCGGGTCTCTGGTCCCCAGTGGGGCCCCACACAGATGCCCGGCAGTGAGCATGTGGGCAAGGGGCCCCAGAGACGATCGGAGGGCTCGGTGGGGGTGAGGGGCTTTCTGCACCCGGCCCCTGCCTGTCCCCCGGCCTGTCCTCCCTCCTGCGGGGGCGCGGAGGCTCGCCCGGCCCTGTCCCCGGCCACAGGTCGCGCTGGCAGCTGCTCCAGGTGGCGCCGTGCACCTGTGCCGCACCGTCCCAGCAGTGCCACCTGTGTGGGCTGCGCGTGGGGGGCCCCGTCTGCAGCCCCCGCCTCCCTGCGAGCACTTGCGCACCCACTGACTCCTTAACACATACGCCAAGTGTGATACAAATTAGTCCTCACAAATGTCATCTTAATTACTCATTTTGCAGAGCAAACCAGGAAACAATTATTCAAAACAGAGAGAAACGTGTGAATCCTGTCCCTGCCTACCCAAGTTTGCGCCTCTGTGTTCTCCTTCCGGCCTTAAAGGGACAGCAGCGCACAGGCACAGGGCCCCGCTGCCCCCCCGCCCCCTCTCCAGGGGCCAGGAAGGGGTGTGGGGCTCCCACAAAATCCACCTCCTTTCCCTTCCCTTCCCTGAGCCAGGGCCGGCGGCCGCAGCGTGGTGAGGCTCCGGGCCCGGGGAGGGGAACGAGCCCATGTTTGTGTTTTGAGTCAGAAGCCAGAGGCGCACGCGCTCGCAATGTGCCCGCGACTGTCACGCTGCTTTGCAGTTCTTTCAAGCTTCTAAAGATTATTCAAAGCACTTGAAGTGGCTTCAGTCTAATGCCTCATTTCATTGCATTAAACAGCCTCGTTAATAAAGAATCAATATATTCAAAGGGCAAGGTTATCTTTTGTCTATAAGGGGTGGTGTCACTCGGAACCTTTTATAGTTCAAATGCTGAAAAAGACCTCATGAATCTATACTCATCAAGAGGCTCTGTGAGGGCAATAGAGAGGCCTGGGGGGGCCCCGCCCCCGAGTGCACCCCGCCTTATCTCCTGCCGGGCACCCACAGGCTCCTCCAAAAATGTCAATGTCTCATCAAGACAAGAGGCTCTCGGATCATTTTTTCAGAGAACACACACAATTAAGCGCGACTGGAGAGCGTGTGGAGGGCAGCCCCCCCGCCGTGCCCGGCCCCGCCCGTGGGTAATAAGGGCTGTTGATGACTCAAGTGTCAATATGACGGATAAGGAGTTTTGAATGTGAGTCCTTGTGTGGAGCCGCCCGCCCCGAGATCCCGCCCGATAAGGCCGCAGCTGCCGGGCGGACACCCCAGGTCGGCCTCCCAATTAAGGTGCTGAATAAATCACACAAAAGGGCCGGGCCGCCTTCCGCCGGGTGAGACAATCCCTTGTGTTCCCCTTCAAGGGGGCCTTTTATGTGGGAATAAGGTTGCTTTTAATGAAATTTAAACTCATCAGAGGAAATCAAAAACCTCCAATCTGATTACAAATTGATTTTTGCTCATTTGTCATTTCCCAGCGTGGAGGGTCACGGGCCTGGAGCGGGGGCAGCACCGCGCGGCTCCCACCCGTGGACAGCCCCGCTGCCCGCTGAGGTCTGGCTGCAGCCGGGCCCCCCCAGGTGCAAATCCTGCCTCGGCTTCCCCTGGGGCATCCTGGGCAGAGGTGGGCGCTCGGCCCACACAGTTCCTTCCCGGGCCCCTGGCCGGGCGCCGTGGCCGGGCTGGGGGCAGGCGTGCCCACCCGGCTGGCCCCGAGCTGCTCCCCAAGCACAGGGGTCTGCGGCCACTCGGGGCCTTCCTGGGGTGAGCTCTGGCCTTCCGAGGAGGACACAGGGCCCCCAACATGGGCCCTGCCGGCGGAAGGGGCCCAGCAGCCAGGCTCTGCTCTGGGGGGCTCTGGGAGAGCCTCGGCTCTGCACCAGCCCGGGGTGGGCATTCCTCGTCGTAGGGGACCCCACTCCTGACACAGCTTGGGCGCACACGGGTGATGCCCCAGGCCCGCAGCTGTAGGGGACCCCCAAAGCCAAGCGCCTGTCGGGGGCCCGGGGGATGTCCCCAGCACCCAGGCCCCCAGGACCGCAAGACGGACATGGGCCAGGGGCCTCCCTCCAGAGCAGCCCAGGCCCCCTCTCCCCTCCCCCACCCCGTGGGTCACCCAACAGGAGGGCAGGAGAGGAGTGACCCACGGCGGAGTCAGGAGGTGCTACAGGGAGCTCACAGGAGCTGCTCCTGGAAACACAGGGTCAGAGGTCACAGTGCCTCCCACTGCCCAGCGGGGGCCCTCCGTGCAAGCTGAGACCAACCCAGAGGTCACTTCTCCCCTGAGAGACTCACCAGCCCCACCCCATGGAGGGAAGGAGCAGAGAGACCAGCCTGGCGCAGGGCCACACCAAGCAAAGGGGCCCTGTGTCCTGGTCCTCAATATACAATGAGCATCTACAAATCAACAAGTCTCGATGGACGCCCCGGGACAAGCTCACAGGGCACAGGAACGGGTCTGCGCAGGATAATCACATCCACCTCGCTTACAAATGCACGGCAAATTAATATAATGAGATGACAAATGTCACCTGGTAACTGGGTTTTTTCCCTTAAAAGCTAACACTCTATCCTTTTGATGGAGAAATGGCATTCTTTGAGTCGATAGAAAAGTAAATTGGTACGGCCTTCTGGAAATCGATTTGACATTATATCAAGAGACTTAATGTTCACATCCTTTGACCCACTAATTCCACTTCTAGGAATCAATCTAAGGAAATAATTAGAGATTCAATAAGACTTTAAGTACAAGATTCTTCGTTCCACTAATATTTATTAAAACACTGGAAAGAACCCAACTGTCCAAAGACAGGGATCATTAGTTGGACTATGCTATGATCATACAAAAGAGAACTGTCTCCTCTGAGAAGCTACGGCAGGCACGGTTTGGGGACAGGTTTGGTGGGATGCTAAATCCACTGGCGACGCAAAAATGAAGTGAGCACCGAGGCTGGTGCGGGCACGTATTTGGAGACCTGCGTCTGTCTGGGAAAACACCAGTTAGGACAGAGAGGAAAAAGACTGAGGGGAAGTCAGAGGATGAGGGAGGGAAGGAAGGGGAGCAGGAGTCAGGGGCGTCGAGTCCGTCAGTGACGGAGGGGAGCAGGGTGGCAGGCTGGGCGCTTGCCCCGCACATGGCCAACCTGGGTTCGACCCCCAGCATCGCACATGGTCCCCAGAGTGGCCAGAGTGACCCTAAAAACAAAGCAATGAGCAAGGCGGCAGGCTGGGCTGGGGCCCGGGAGGGGGGCTGGCGCGGGCGGTGGGACTGTGCCAGGACATCGCCCGCCTCCGCAAACCATGGCTCTCCAATAAACACTCGGAACTGGGATGGGACGTGCCTCAGTAGCCGGGTCTGTTCTCTGAGCGCTTGCACCCTGCGCTCCCGCCAAGCTTCCTCTCACCTGACGCAGGGCCGGTCCGTACGGGAGAAGCCAGACCACCTGCCCGCCCGCCCGCCCAGGGCCGGCTGCTGCGGGGGAGGGGGAGGCTGGCCTCTGAGTCTGGGGCTTCCCACAGTGTCCCGGACCCCCGTGGGCCACCTGAGAGAAGGGGCAGGGGCGAGTCCTGCAGGTCTCTCCTGGCCGCCCGGGGTCCTCAGTGACCCGGACGACCCTGGGCTCGCTGACAGGGTTCCCGAGCTCCTCACCCAACTCGACCGACCAGACAGCCGGGGAGGGACCCTGGCCTGACAGGGCTGACGGGACGCTCGGCAAGTGGAGCCCGGGCTGACGCCCCGGGACCAGGCGACAGATCACGCGCGCCCGTCCCGGTCCCGGGCACACTGCTGGCACGAGGCGGAGATGGGCCAGCGCCGCGTCTTGCGGCACCTCCTGAGGGGCAGCGCCAGCCTCGCTGCCCTCGGGCCACCCTCCGTCTCCACAGCCGAGGGGGCTCCGGCCTCTGCGCGACCAGCTCCGGCGCGCGTCACCGCGAGGAGTTGCCCCGGCCCGGCCTGTGCGCGAGGCCCCGGGCAGCCGCTTCGCCCGGTTCATGGCTCCGCAAGTACCACAGAGCAACGCCCTCAGGCCTCACGCCGGGAGAGACGCCCTCAGGCTGACGCTCATGAGCTCCGTCCCTCAGAACTGACGCCCACCGAGTGCCACCCCTCAGGCCTGATGCCCATGAGCAGCCCCCTCAGACGTGCCGCCCACGCCTCAGGCCCACCGCCCGCACCCCTCAGACGTGACGCTGCCGAGCGCCTGTTCCTCAGCCACTCCCCTGAGGCGCTTTCCCTCAGGAGAAGGTGCCAGCCTGCGTGCAAACGCCCGGATGCGAGAGCTGCCCCGTCTCCCGCGCACAAAGCCGGAACCCACTTCTCCCTGGGGTTCCCCCCGCGCCCGGCTGGTGCCGGCCCCCACGCCCGCTGTCTCGCACCAGTGACTCCCCCTTCCTGCCGGCGGTTCCCGGACCTTTCCGGACAAATGGCTTTGTCCCGGACCCGTTTTCCTGAGAGTCGCTGTGCGGGTCAGCGAGCGCCACCTGGCAGGGAGCACAGCCTCGTGCCCGGCCGCACGCCCCACGCTCAGGCTGGCAGGCGGGGCACCCTTGGCACCGGAGGGGTGGGGCACACGCACGCACACGGCAAGGACAAGCGGCTGCCCTGAGCGCTCACACGCGGGCGACCTGAGTGGGCGCCTGAGGAGGGAGCCCCCGGCCCACCGCCCCAGAGAGAAGCTGGGCCAAAGCAGAGTCAGACAGTGCTCAGAGCCTGAGCACCAGCAGCCCGACACTGGGGGGGGGCGGTCACCCCAGGGAGGGAGACCCCCCCCCGCACACACACAGCTCTCACAGGGCACAGACCAAGCAGAGGCCGGCTAGGTACATGGGGGAGGGGTCCCACAGCGCCGACAGCGGGACGGCCGCGGGAAGGGGACACGCCTCCACGGAAGGAAGGGCGCGGGCCCCCCTGCAGCGCCCCCGGTTCCCTTGGCGCGGGGCCACTTTGCCGAACCCAAGCACGGACTCAGCACCACCCCCGGGCCTTGGCCAGCACCGGGTGTCCCAGCCGCTCGGACAGAAATGTCTGTGTGTGGGGCCCGTGAAACCACACTCCGGCCGCCTCGAGGAAGCACCCAGGCTAGCCCCGCGGCCCGCCAGACCCCCGGGCCCGGGCCTCGAGGACTCGCCGCTCGTCTGGGCGCTCCTGGTCTGCTGCGTGTCACCGGGGGAGTCTCCTCAGAGACGGCGCCGTAGGGCGGACTCTGGCCTCTCACTGCAGGGGCTCAGGCGCCCCCCAGTCGAGACCCAGGCCGAGACCATGACCCTCCACAGATGCCTCGCCACGGGAATCTGACAACTGTGCACGACACCACGGATGTGGCACAGGCCAGGCGTGACACGGGACAGAAGAGCTACCAAAGGAACTGGGTTGCACGGAATTCGTCCGACTTGAAACGTCCAGGGCAAAAGGAAATGCAAAGACCGTTCGCAGGATGGGAGAAACTGAGTCACAGCTCTGAAAGGGCACGTCCGCGTTTCCCTCCATCATTTCAGCAAGAGGCAGGGGGCTGAGGGCAGCTCGCAGGCTGCATGGCCGCCCTGCACTGGGGAGCCTGGGTCTGCTCCGTGCCACCGAGCCAGGAGAGGCCCCTGATACGAGTGGGTGTGACCCCCCAAAGGAAAGAAATGTAGCTGTCGCACTGTCGTCCCGTTGTTCATCAATCTGCTCGAGCGGGCACCAGTAACGTCTCCATGGTGAGACTTGTTGTGACTGTCTTTGGCATATCCAATACAACACGGGGAGCTTGCCAGGCTCTGCCGTGTGGGCAGGATACTCTGGGTAGCTTGCCGGGCTCTCCGAGAGGGACGGAGGAATCGAACTCGGGTCGGCCGCGTGCAAGGCAAACACCCTTCCCGCTGTGCTATTGCTTCAGTCCAGGAAAAAATGATCCAAGAAAAATTGAAACGGCAAAGGATGGGCCTCCACACGCGCATGAAGGACAGACAAGTGGCCTCAGCCCCGAGCTCCGCCAGGACACGGGCCAGTGCTGCGCTGAGGCCCGGCTCCGGCCGTGGGCCACCCTGGGCTCAGCCGCTCCCCTGAGCCCCTGCGCTGGGGTCTCCACGCAGACCCGGCACTGACGGTTGGCAGCCGCCCGGGAGGTGGAGAGGAGCCACACGTGCCCTCAGAAGGGGCTTCCTGGCGAGGCTCACCCACGCGTGACGCGTGTCGACCCTGGAGGGGTGAGGACCCAGGAAGCCCACCGGGTCGCCGGCTCCCACCTCCGCGCGGGGCCGGGGCTGCCTGGTGCCGCAGTCCGGCCCTGGTCAGCGTTCCCAGGGCGTGGCCAGAATGCCCCGGTCCCCTGTGAGCCAGTCTCTCTCCTGGCTCTGCCCCGCGTGTCCAGGGCCTGCTCGAGTCCTGCTGGGCTTGCGCCCACCCCACGAGCCACAGAGGCTTCTCGTCTCAGGTCATTTCCGAGGTGGCACGAGTCAGCGGCCCTTCCCCTTCAGCCTGGTCCGGGCCGCAGTTCCGGGTTCAAGCGAGAGAGGCGGGGGAAGGGCCTGCAGAGAGCCCCACGGACGGACGGGCGGCGCGAGGCGGGACCTGTGAGCCACGCAACACCCAGGAAGGCCCCGGCGGCAGACAGCGGCTCGGGGACGCCTCGGCGGGCGGCTCGGTGACCTGGAGGCAGGAAGACGGCCGGCCCCAGAGTCTGCCACCAAATAAAGGGACCTCAGAAGTGGGACGCCATGGAACCAGGGGAAACTGTGTGAAGAGGAAGAGAAAGGCACGTGGGAGGGGCCGTGAGGCACAGCTCTGGCCTCTGGCCAAGAAGCCGTGTTCACGCAGGAGAGCACTGCGTCAGGGAGAAGCGGCCAGCGGGGCCGGTAAGGAGAAGGCCAGCGGGGTCAGTGAGGAGAAGGCCAGTGAGGAGAAGGCCAGCGGGGTCAGTGAGGAGAAGGCCAGTGAGGAGAAGGCCAGCGGCGTCAGTGAGGAGAAGGCCAGCGGCGTCAGTGAGGAGAAGGCCAGAGGGGCCAGTGAGGAGAATGCCAGAGGGGCCAGTGAGGAGAAGGCCAGTGGCGTCAGTGAGGAGGCCAGCGGGGTCAGTGAGGAGAAGGCCAGAGGGGCCAGTGAGGAGAAGGCCAGAGGGGTCAGTGAGGAGAAGGCCAGTGGCGTCAGTGAGGAGGCCAGCGGGGTCAGTGAGGAGAAGGCCAGAGGGGCCAGTGAGGAGAAGGCCAGAGGGGTCAGTGAGGAGAAGGCCAGAGGGGTCAGTGAGGAGAAGGCCAGAGGGGCCAGTGAGGAGAAGGCCAGAGGGGCCAGTGAGGAGAAGGCCAGAGGGGCCAGTGAGGAGAAGGCCAGAGGGGCCAGTGAGGAGAAGGCCAGAGTGGCCAGTGAGGAGAAGGCCAGGGGGCCAGTGAGGAGAAGGCCAGTGGCGTCAGTGAGGAGAAGGCCAGGGGGCCAGTGAGGAGAAGGCCAGTGAGGAGAAGGCCAGCGGGGTCAGTGAGGAGAAGGCCAGTGAGGAGAAGGCCAGCGGGGTCAGTGAGGAGAAGGCCAGTGAGGAGAAGGCCAGCGGGGTCAGTGAGGAGAAGGCCAGTGAGGAGAAGGCCAGCGGGGCCAGTGAGGAGAAGGCCAGTGAGGAGAAGGCCAGTGAGGAGAAGGCCAGAGGTGTCAGTGAGGAGAAGGCCAGTGAGGAGAAGGCCAGCGGGGCCAGTGAGGAGAAGGCCAGTGGGGCCAGTGAGGAGAAGGCCAGAGGGGTCAGTGAGGAGACGTGGCCAGCGGGGCCAGTGAGGAGCAGCCCGTGGGAAACGGAGCAAACCTTGAACAGGCGGCTTAGATCGAAGCCGCCGTTCGGACGGTGAACAGCGAAAAGTGAAGACACCAGGTGTCACTGAGCGTGAGGACACGGAAATTAAACCCTGGGGCCACTCTGCATCGCCCCCAGCAGGATGAGCCTCCTCGAGAGAGGGACACCCGGACTCTCCCTTGCTGACCGTGGGGGGGGGGCCCTCGACCCCTGGCCCAGTCTCTGCTGACTCAGCACGCAGGGTGCCGCACGCCCATCAGCTGTGACGCAGCCGCTCACGCCAGCCGGCAGCGTTGGTGCTGCTGTTTGGGCCACACCACCCGGCCCTGCCTCAGGGTCACTCCCGGCGGGCTCAGGGGACCTTAGTGGACCCGGGTCAGCCGTGTGCAAGGCTGTGTCCTACCCGCTGGCCTGGCCTCAACCAGCAGCCACTGTCTTAGCAGCGTGACTGGGTTTACTACGGGCGGGCGCCTGTGCATCATGGCAATAAACGAGGCTCCCAGAGCGCCCCGGGCGGCCCCGGCCTTCCGCAGGCCACCCAGCAGCACCGGCCTGGAGCCACGGGCCTGCCAGGGTAGGTAACGGGGACACAAGGTCATCAGGGGTTTCTGATACCTAAGGCTGTTCGGTCGACTGAGAAACGCAGCAAACTCAGAGGCTGCGAAACCAGCACACAGGAGCCTGTAGCTTCCCTGCAACAAAAAAACTACATGAAAAAGATGTAAAGTGCCAGTTACAAAGGCACTAAAAAGAGCAATATATTCAGAAATCAGCTTAACGACGGAAGCGGAAGCTCTGTATGCTGGAAACTCTGACGCTCGGGAGGGAAACACAGAAAAGCATCCCGTGTCCGCAGGCCAGAGGGGCTGCCCGGATGGCCGGGCCGCCAGCCATCGCTTACTCAAACCCAGGAACATCCCCACGGTACACGCGTGTACATGTATTTACTCATGTCGAGAAAATGATTCCAAAAATCGTGTGGGGGGGCTGGAGCGATAGCACAGCGGGGAGGGCGTTTGCCTTGCACGCGGCCGACCCGGGTTCAATTCCCAGCATCCCATATGGTCCCCTGAGCACCGCCAGGAGTGATTCCTGAGTGTAAAGCCAGGAGTAACCCCTGTGCATCGCCAGGTGTGACCCAAAAAGCAAAAAATAAAATAAATAAAATAAAATAAAATAAAATGCGTGTGGAACCAGAGGAGACTGGGGAGGGGGAAAGAATCCTGAGGAAAACAAAGGTGGGGCCCCGGACTCCCTGACTTCCAGCCGTTGGACCGGCAGTCCCCCAGGCGGACACGGTCCGCAGGAGCAGAGCTGCAGCCACGCAGGTACGGCGACTCCTCTCTAAGGAAGCCGAGAAAACGCAGTGGGAAAAGGGTCTCCGATAGATGGTTGGGAAAACTGGGTATTCATGTGCAAAGAAATGAAACTAGTCCTCTATGCTACTCACAAAAATCACAAACATTAACCTGAAATGAATTAAAGACTCAAAAGTAAGACCTAAGCCCATTAAAACCTCCAGGAAAAACATGGGCAAAGCTTCTTGACATACTGTTGGCAACAATCTTTAGCTATGACACTTAAATCACCAGCAATAACGGAAAAATAAACGAGCTGGACCTCATCAAGCGAAAAGACTCTGTACAGCAAACGGCACATCAAGAGAGCAAAAAGGCAGCATGTGGGCGGGAAGGATACTTCCAACACCCAGCGGGAAGAGATCAATAACTAAAACAACTAGCTTATTAGCAAAAGTCCAAACAATGTAAGTTAATAAATGGGCAAGGATTCTGAATAGATAATTTTTCTTTTATATTTTATTTTATTTTATTATTGAATCACCGTGAGAACAGTTACAAAGCTTTTAGGTTTAAGTCTCAGTCATACAATGATCAAACACATCCCTTCACCAGTGCACATGTTCCACCACCAAGAACCCCAGTGTGCCTCCCTCCCACCCCCACCAGCCTGTGTGGCAGATGATTTTCGCTTTACTCTCTCTCTACTTTGTTTACATTCAATTTTCAACAGAAAACCCACTATTATTATTTGGAATTTCCCCCCAACAATCAGACTTGCCTAAAAGGCATCATTAGATCATTTGTTTTCTATTGCAATAATGAGTCTTCCGCCCCTCTTGGAGAGCCCAGCAAGCTACCGAGAGTATCGAGCCCGTGCGGCAGAGCCTGGCAAGCTACCCGTATGTATTGGATATGTCAAAAACAGTAACAATAAGTCTCTCAATGAGAGACATTACTGGTGCCTGCTCGAACAAATCGATGAGCAACGGGCTGACAGTGACAGCGACAGTAACAGTGAAGAGTGTGTGATGTCGCAAGGCTGCGATAGTGGCTGCACAGTTTTGGAATTCTGTATTTTAATAATTAAGTCCAGAGGTGTTTCTGCCAGCAGCCGCCGGGTTCCGAGACTGGTCTGTGTGCCTTTGGGATCACGTCCGTTCAGGGGCGGAGGAGCCGCTCATGGGCAGCCGCTCGGGGTCCCGTTTGGGCGGGGAGCAGGGCCGGTTCCGTGCTCCCCATTGCGAGATTTCCCGTGCGCCATCACTGCAAGCTCCTACCTCTCCGTCCAGTGGGCTCTGGAAGGTGGCGGTCGCCAGCTGCCGCAAGGGGGAAAAGGCTGAGGGACAGAAACCCTCCCCCTCCCGGGGCGGCAGGGGGCCGTAGCTTAGTTCACAGCCCAGGAGCATTTCTGCCGGCAGCCGCTGCGTTCCGAGATTGGCTTGTGTGCCTCTGGGGTCACGGCCGTTCAGGGGCGAAGGAGCCGCTCCTGAACGTTTTTTTGCATATCAGGAAAGACCGAGCGGCCGCGGTTTGGAGAAACAGTCCTGGTCCCCACGTACCAGAGCCATGTGAGTAGGAGCTCAGTGTCGCCGGATTCCACCTGGAGAAGGCGGGGAGACTGCACCTGCTCCGGCTGGGGCACCCCGGTGTTATCAGCTCGGTTGGGGTCCGAGGCATTCTCCGGCAGGCAGGATTCTTCACTGCTTGAATAGATAATTTCTCAAAGAAGACACGGACGGTTGAGATTCACTGGAGAACGTGTTCGACATCAATGACCATCGAGAACTGGGAACCAGAACCTTCCTGGGCTCACACTCTCCCATCTCCGAGGCGGGAACCGGTGCTGCCGAGAAACGGTGACCCGTGGGCCCAGTCCCTGTCCCAACATAGCAGGTCCGTGATGCAGCAGACCCACTTCTGGTATAAGTCCAGTGAAGACAAAGTGACAATTTGAGAAGAAATACGGGTCCCTCGCTTCATGGCAGCGTCCACTGAAGCGTGAATGGGAAGAGGAAACACAAGGTGAAGGCAGACACGTATCTGCCCCAGCACACACTTCCCAGACACGCCCCGCCCCAGAGCAGCTCATGTGTCCTGGCACGGCATGTGTGCTGGCATCAGATGGACGTGGGAGCGCAGGGCAGGGACGCTGGCCGGAGTCCACCTGCGTGTGTGATAGAGGTGCCGGGCTCACTGTGGCCCAGCATTGACCAAATGCTGTTAAACAACACGAATCACAATAAAAACGGGGACACCTGACCACGTCCTCCACGGTTACTCAGTCTCGGAAGTCCTCGTCACAGCAATTAGGAAATTTTCCAAAAAAATCAAAAGGAAAAACAGAAATTAAACTTTCATTATTTGCAGGTGACATGACAATATTCACAAAGATTTTAAAGATTCCATGAACCTTAGAAACAATAAATAACACAGCAAAGTACCAGGCCACAAAGCCAATAGTCAAAACCAGCTGCACCTCTATAAGCAAATAATGAAGTAGAAATAAAATAAATTTTAAAAATATGACTCCAGGATGTGGACCCATAGTCCAGTGGGGAGGGCATCCGCCTCGTCTGTGTATGACCTGGGTTGGATTCCCAGCATCCCATACGGGCCTTCAGGTACCACCAGGAGTGAGTCCATGGTGCAGAGTCAGGAGTAAGCCCTGAGCATCGCTGGGTGTGGTCCCAAACCCATATAAGTTTATGCGACTGCAATTAAAGTTGTCCCCAAAACATAAGAATGCCTAGGAATCAACCTAGCAAAACATGAGTCATATACTGAAAACTAGAAATCACAGAAGTTGAGGAGGACACCAGGAAATAAACAACCCGTGTTCATGGACTGGGAGAAGTAACATTGTTAAGATGTCCAGACTCCTCAAAGCATTATACAGTGCCAATGCCATTCCCATAGAAAATATTGATGATAATCTAGGATTTTAAACAAACTCTCCTAAAATGTATACAGAATCATAAAGCTCCCTGAATAGCCAAAACCATTCTGAGAAAGAAGAAGTTGGGAGGGATTTCATTTTCTGACATAAAAGTATACCATAAAGCCATTGTAATAAAACAGTGTGGCACAGCAATCAAAATGGGCTCCCAGATCAAAGGGATCAAACAGAGAGCCTGGGGGCGAACCCCAGGGCCAGGCCCAGCAGGTCTCTGCCAAAGGTGCTGAGTGCGAGAGAGACCCAGGGAAGATTCATACACAATGGCGCAGGCACACATAAAAAATAATAATAATAATGAAATTGTTTCCATATTTCAAACCACACACTGACGTTAACTCCAAGAGAATCAAAGACTGAGATTAGTCCCGAAGGAAAATACACGCAGAATTCTCCAGGATATAAACTTCCTAGGAGCTTTGGATGATTTTATTCCATTGGCAAAGACAGCAAAACCAGAACCAAACAAATGGAACTACATCAAATTAGTTAAGTTTTTACATGGCAATGAAACAGAATCAAAAGACACCCACCACGCAGGAGAACATACTTGAACACATTTGTACACAACACGTCAGATAAAGGGGCGATACCCAAAATACATGAAACAGAGAATTCCACAGGAGGAACCTTAATAAGCCCGACTGAAAATGAGAAGAAAACATTAAAAAAAAAAAACAAACCAAACGGAGGCAGGAGTTGAACAGACAGTTTCACAGGAGGACATATGGGCTGCCAGGAGGCATGTGAGGAAGTGTCATCGTCACTTATTGTTAGGGAAATGCAAATCAAAACAACAATGAGCTGCACGCCAGCGCGAGCGGCGGAGCGCCAAGGGCTGAGGCATTCCGAGTGGGCAGGGCTGCGGCGGGAGTGAGGAAAGGGCCCCCTCACGGCGGGGGCGCGGCGGCTGGGCCCTGGCAGCAGCCTGGGGTCCCCGGGAAGGTGAGGGCACCTTCTCGGCGTTTCCCTCCCGAAACACAGACGTTTCTTCAGAAAGCTCCCGCACCCAGAGCCCGGAGCCACGGCCCGGACACGCCCCCCCCCCCCCCGACCCACACACACGCAGACAGAAGCTGTGTGTGCGCACTCGGAGGAACGAGAGAGGTGACAGCGTGCAGTTTGCTGCCACCCGCATCGACCCGGAGGAGAAGGACAGGCCTGGAGACCTGCCCCGTGCGGACAGAGGCAGGACGGGAGGGGGGCCGGGGATGGCCAGGACGGAGACGGCCGATGGGGGCAGTGCTGAGGCTGGGGCTCTGGTGGGGTAACTGTGTACCCCAACCGTGTACCTCAATTCTCTCAAAAGCACGTGACCCAGACCACAACGATGAGACTTAGACAGTGAGGTGGGGGGGGGGGGCTGGGAATCTGGTGGGCGGCGGCTGACTCGGTGCAGCTGACGTGGAGTTGAGAGTCGGGGACGCCTGACTCTGTGGCTGTGAATCCTGGTGCCCCATACAGTGGGGGAGGGGCGGGAGGACGAGGGTGGCCCTTAGTGGCCCTTATGTTGACACAGAGGCACAGTAGCTGGCCGTCTGGGGCGCCACACCCAGAAGGGCCCCACGGGGCAGCCCCGGGCCGGGAATTCACAGCTGGTCCCTGCAGGCTGGTGCCCAGGGCCCGGGCACACGGGGACACACGGGGACGGGGGCACTCAGGGACGGGGTGTGGGGGTGCAAGGCCCCAGGGGAGCCTGGCCATGCAGCTCAGTCCCCACTGATGCCAACTCTCCCAATCAATCCTGAAATCAATCGATCCATCGGTCAATCAATCGGCTGGTTTGCTGTGAGCCGCGACTCCCGCCTTCCGCTCTGGTGCTGCGGAGAACGGCAGGGCGGCCGGGGCTCGGGCGCCTCCCGCTCGTGGTGCCCCTCGCGTCCCCACCAGGGGACTGGCGTGGCCCTGGGCGTCGTTCAGGGACGGGGGGAGCCCGGGGCCCGTCTCTCCCGGGCCGGAGAAGCGGAGGCCACAGGACAGGGCAGTCCACTCGTGTCGGGAAACCTGAAGCTGGGCTTCCCGGGTCCCTCCCGCAGGAAGGACGGAGAAGCCGCTCGTTTAGCCAAAGGGACTCGCACCCAGGACTCTCGCCTGCCTCCCGGGACGCCCCCAAGCCCAGGAGCTTCTCGCTCCGGCCACTGTGCGGCCTCCCCAGCCCGCCCTGCCCGGGACCATCCGGGCCGAGTCCGTCCGGCCTCTGCGGTAATGGCCAGGGCCCCGCGCGCCCTCCTCTCTGGAACTTTCCTAACCAGAATGGATCTGGCTGTCAGGCGGCGAGCGGCCGTCAGCAGTGAGCGATGGCGCAGGCGGCTCCTGGACACACTCCCGAGAGCTCCGCGCGCCCACGGGGTCCTTCCCCCCTTCCCCAGTCTCACAAGAATCAATATTTAAGATTATGCAATGCCCATGGCCGCCGCGCAGCTGCCGGGCCAAGGACGAGGCCGGTAATTTACAACGCCGGGGCCCGTTCTTCGGGGGGAGGCAAGATTTAAGCTTCTTATCCCAGTCTCAACTTTCTTCTCCGGCGTGGCAGCGGGCGTAAATAAACCATCCATTCTGCTTTGTGTGCGGCCGGGACGCAGGGCTGGGCACCCTCCCGGGCCGGAGCCCTGACCCCCGCCTGGCCGGCTCCAGGCCTGCCGCCCTCCCCCCGAGCCCGGGTCCTCGGCCCTCGCCCCCCGAGCCCCTCGGCCGCAGAGACGGCCTTTGTAGTGTCAGCTGCTAATGGTCCTCCCGCCCCATATTTTTAATGTGGAGATGAAATATTTATAAAGCTGCGTCGATAGTGCCTCAGACGCCAGAGGTCCCGGCAGCGCGGGCCGGCCCTGATTTACAGGCGAGGGCTGCTCCCTGCAGGCCCCCACCCCCAGGACGGGGCTCAGCCGCGTGGGGGGGGCCGGCAGGGCCCTTTCCGGGCTCTCTGGGGGACGCGGGATGAGGCCCAGCCACTCTGGAACGAGGGCTAGCAGTGGCGCTGGGTGGTCTTTCCTGCCACCCCGGGCCCCCAGGGTGAGGGTCCTCGCAGGGCTGGCCCACTGCCTGGGCTTCGGGACCCCTTCTCCGAGGCCTGGGGCCACCACGGCTACTCCCAGGAGGCTGCAGCTCTCCGTCCCGTGTCCCCTGTCCGAGGTGGAAGGTGAGCGGAGGGACCACACAGAGCCAGAGGGGGGACGACAGGTGACGCTGACTGTCACGGGGGGCAGCAGGCCTGCGGGAAGGGGACCGGCTCTCGGGAGCCTGTGATGATGAGGAGGATGAACACGATCGAACCCCAGGGCCTGAGAGTGGAACATCAGGGGTGGGGGCAGTTTTCACGTTGGGGGCCGCTCTGCTGGCTCTAAGGACCCTCAGCACCGGGCTTCTGGGCCAGGGACAGGCAGGAGATGTGGGTGCCCCCTCGGGAATAGCTGGGCGCCGGGACCCCGGGGAGAAGGGCCGGAGAGGGGCCGGGACCCCCGGGGAGAAGGGCCAGAGCTGGGGGCTGGGACCCCCTGGGGAGAAGGGCTTGAGAGGGGCCGGGACCCCGGGGAGAAGGGCCAGAGCAGGGCTGGGACCCCCCGGGGAGAAGGGCTTGAGAGGGGCCGGGACCCCGGGGAGAAGGGCCAGAGCAGGGCTGGGACCCCCCGGGGAGAAGGGCCGGAGAGGGGCCGGGACCCCTGGGGAGAAGGGCCAGAGAGGGGCCAGGACCCCCGGGGAGAAGGGCCAGAGCTGGGCCGGGACCCGGGAGTCGGCTTCTCCCAACAGCTTCTCCCTGGAGCTCGGCTCAGTGCCCAGGACGGCCATGCGGGGCCAGAGCCCACGCAGAGGTGCCAGCTTCACCCTGGACTCCGAGCATTGCGCGTCCCCGGCACCCGGCACAGGATGGGGAGACCAGGGCCACGTCACCGTTCCCACCTGCTGCCAAGACTCAGGGGCCGCCGTGGACCCTGGAAGCTCGTCCTCTGCTGCAGGATCCCAGCCCGGCGCTGGGGGCCCCTTCCCTGACCCCCTGCTGCACAGGCCTGGCGTCCGGCAGTGCCCGGGCAGTACCTGGGCGTCAGAGGCCCCAGCACCTGCCCGAGGCTTGTCAGCAGAGACCTCTCCGGCCCCTTAGTCAGAGAAGTTTCTGTAAAGGGGCCGGTGATGGTCCAGTGGTCAGGGCACTGGCCTTGCACACGGCACACCCAGGTTCAACCCCCGGAACCCCAGATGGTCCCCGAGCACTGTGAGGGGAGTCCCTGGGCAGAGCCACAAGCAGTGCACTGCTGGGTGTGGCCCCAAAACAAAACAGATTCTGTGAAGTTACGGCTATTTCCACAGATAAGAATGTAACCCCTACGCCTGCCTCAGTGGGGTAGACGCCTTTAGCGGGCGTCTCAGAGCTGGGAGGGATCGAAGCAGCCCGGCGCGCGGGGTCTCAGGGAGGTGGGAGGGACTTGTCTGGGCTGGCAGGAGCCCGGGGGGCCTCCTCACAGGGTGGCCCCTCGGACACAGAGAAGGGGGTCCTGTGCAACTCAATGGTGCCAACTTGTCCTTCTGTTTCGGGGCCTCCCCCGGGAGTGCTCAGGACTGACCTGGCGCTCCAGCCCCTGGTGCGTCTCCTCAGAGCTCCTCAGGCAGGGGGTGGCGTGGGGCAGACGCGCCTGTGGGGACCCCCATACCCGCGCCAGCACCGCAGCCAAACCTTGGACTCCGGGAGGGCGACCATAACGTTGTGGCTGCACGGAGTGACCCACCCTGGGCCACGCGCCCCCGGCTGCGCTGCTGTCTCTGCGGCCCACGTGCCCGGGAACGCGGTCTGGGGTGGTCGGGAGAAGCCCCCACATGGCACCAGTGCGGGTGGGCGCACGACGGCCTGAGTGTGTGCAGCCGTGCTCACTGGCCTGCTCAGGAAACTGTGATTCCGTGACTATGCGTGTGTTGCTGGTGTGCATGTGTGCATGGCTGTGCGTGCATGTATGTGCACGTGTGTGTGCATGCACACGCGTTTCCTCCTTGCCCCAAGAGGCGCCTGGGTGGCTCCCACCTGCCAGCTGCTTCTCGAGTTCTGTCCTGGGCGTGCCAGGGCCTGGCAGAGCCCAGGGCCGGACCGGCCTGTTGGCCATGGGCAGCCCGGCCCCCTCCCCCTCTGCCCTCCCCCTCCCCCCACGCACGCCTGCAGCCTGGTGGTCCCTCCTACCCCAGCCCCTCCCAACATCATGTCGGCTCCTGACCCCCCCCCCCGGGTGGGCACCGGAGCCCGAGGACGTGGGGGTGGGCCTGTCTCCAGCTGCTCTGCGGGGGGCTGAGCTTGTCCAGTGCTCAGGCTCTGTCTGCCGGCCAGGGGCCCAGCCCTGGGGGGACACATCTCTGCTTTAAACAGCCCCCCGCCCCCCCAAGTCTGAAAAGGCTTAAGGCTCGCTGAGTTTCCTTCAAGAAAGATCTGCGTTGCATTAACAAGAGAAACAGCAGGAGTTGCGGTCACACACACACACACACACGCGCACACACACACACACACACACACGCACACGCACACACACGCACGCGCAGAGCTAGTGGGGGCGGGGCCCGGCTCCGCAGCAGGTGCTCTCCAGTGGCCGAGCTCCGAGGGCCAGCCTGGCCTCCCCCCCACCCCGTCTCGTGGTGCCCAGGAGGCTGTGACTGGGGTCCAGGCAGGAGGCCTCCGACAAGCTTGCCCGGGGCCCGGCACAGTGGGGCTGCCCAGCCCCTTCCAGACAGCCGGGCCCCGCACCCCGGCCGGCAGCATCCG
This sequence comes from Sorex araneus, assembly GCF_027595985.1. Taxonomy (NCBI): domain Eukaryota; kingdom Metazoa; phylum Chordata; class Mammalia; order Eulipotyphla; family Soricidae; genus Sorex; species Sorex araneus. Next base: position 1,682,636 of record NC_073312.1, read on the forward strand.
CCAAGCCCCAGGGGCTCCCTGGGCCCCTGCCCGAGAGGCTGCGCCCAGCCAGCAGGCACTGCAGGTGCCCGGGCCTGGCCGGAGCGGTCTGTGACCTCGGGCCAGTGAGGAGCACTGCCGGGAGAGTCTCGGGGGTGCCGGCAGCACCGGCCCTGGGCCTCTGCTTGGGGCCAAGGGTCGAGTCCGCTGGCCTGTGTGGGGTCTCCCCCCGCCGAGAAGGGGGTGCGGGAGCCCAGCGCCCAGTTTCCCTCCGTAAACAGACCTTCAGGGATCTGACGCCCGCGCCAAGGGCTGGTCTCTGGGTGTCCCTGGCCCGGGGGGCCTCGGGGGTCTCCCCGGCCCTCCCGCTGCCCCCGGGCTGGGTCACGGATCCAGGAGAGTTTGGAAACGTTAAGGCCTCGGGCGGGAGAGCCCCCCGCGAGGGGCTCCTGTGACTGTCGGTGGGGTCGGACGGCTCCGCGCCTGGGGCCCCGGAAACCGCTCTGGGCGCAGACGGTCCAGGGGCCCCGTCCCCGAGGGACAGACGCCAGACGCCGCGCGAGGCTGTAGCGCAGAGCCCTGGCTCAGGGCACGCGGTGTCGCACGCCCACCTGGGGGCAGGGGACCGGGAGGTGCCCTCAGCTGCCTCCATGCTGCCGGGGTCGTGGGGTCACACCGCGCGGGGTGGGGGCAGGGCAGCCGCAGTGCCCAGAGCCTCGCAGGCCGAGCACACGGAGCCGCCAGTCCCCAGGAGCCAAGGCCTTGCACTGCCCAGGTGGGGGAGCACTTGAGGGAGAGCAGCATCCAGGGACAGGCTGGCTCAGCCCCACGATCCGGGCGGGACTTCGTTACTTACCCGACATCGCTCCTTCCTAGTGCTAAGCCGAGAAACCGCCTCTGGCTTCCCGCGCATGACGCGGGCACGGATTAGCACGAGGAGCCCTCGAGACCACAGATCAACTTCACTCTCCGCAGCTTCCTGCACCCACTTCCCGCCTCTCGGTGACAGCCGGGGCAAAGCTTCCGCCGGCGTCTGCTGAGAACCCGGGGTCCCCACCTGCCCCCGCAGCCTCCGCGGCATAGATCCTGCCTCAGCCGTACCCGGCGGCTTCCGGACTCGAAACGCTGAGAGTGGACATGCTCGCGCTGGTGAGGGGGTTCCTTTTTTTTTTTTTTTTTAAATTAGTGAATCACCGTGAGGTACAGTTACAGACTCACAAACTTCTGTGCTTACATAATCGTCAAGTGCACATCCCTCCACCAGTGCCCACTTTCCACCACCAGTGGTCCCAGCATCCCTCCCACCATCCCCACCCGCCCCCTCCCCCACCCCGCCCCTGCGGCAGGGCATTCCCTCTTGCTCTCTCGGTGAGGTGGGTCTTGGGGGTTGCCGGGAGCAACTTCACTGCTCGGCCGTCCCGGAAACTGTGGACCCATCTTCTGGGGGTGCATTTAGGTGCTTCTGACCGTTACGGTTATGGTGGGAAGTTCCCACCTTTATTCTCTCTCTAAGGGGGCTCTGATGTCTCTTGGTTCTCGGCACTTCACAGCCGTCAAAAAAAATCTTGTCACTCCATCGAACCGTCTGGGATTATGGTTGGAATTGCTTCGGATTTTAGGGCGACTTTCATAGACCTGGACTGGAGGACAGAACAGCGGGTAGGGCGTTTGCCTTGCAGGCTACCGACCCGGGTTCGATTCCTTTGTCCCTCTTGGAGAGACTGGCAAGCTACCGAGAGTATCCCCCTCACACGGCAGAGCCTGGCAAGCTCCCCGTGGCGTATTCGATATGCCAAAAATGGTAACAACAAGTCTTACAGTGGAGACGTTACTGGTGCCCCCTTGAGCAAATCGCTGAACAACGGGACGACAGTGCGACAGTGCTACATAGACCTGCCATTTCAATGCTGTCCAGGGCCTAATCCATGGACATGTCCACCGCTTGGCCCTCTAAGAAGGGCCTCGTGTTCCCTGCAGACGGTGGGCGAGCCGGGGAGGAGCAGCGACTGGGAAGGGAGCACGGAGGGAGACCCTCTCGCCGTCTTCCCACGGGGGCTTCTCCCCCACCGGACCCCGCGGGGCAGCCAGCCGGTTCACTCCCCGGGGAGAAGCCGCAGACCCCCGCTAGCCACTCACCCGGCCCTGCTGCCCAACAAGTTCTAAGTCAGCCTCACTTTTCCTGCTGCAAAATGGACGTGATGGCCGGACTCCAACACAGGGAGCTGAGGACACGTGCCAGGTGCCGGCCGCTCCCGGAGACTCAGGACTTCGGGGTTCCGGCCATGGCGCCCCCAGGCAGAGCCGCGTGTGTGGGGACTCCGGTGAGGGTGACCGAGTCGTGGGTCTGAGTGTCTCCGCAGAGGGTCTGCACCGCGTTTCTGAGCTGAGTGGCCGGCAGGACGGACTGTCCAGGGGAGAGGCAGGAGCGCGGCTGGCTGGCGGCTCTGCCCAGCGAGTCTCTGTCCATGACGATCCGGACGGCGAGTTCGGGCGACCCAGAACCTCGTGCGAGGACGAGCGGCCACACGGACGGCTCCTCTCGCATTTCCACACCCCGCGCGCCGCCAGCCGCAGGACACTCCCTCCCTCCCGCCCACGCTGACCCCAGCTCCTGCAGAGCTTCCGTCCAGCAGGGACGCCCCTCCCCCGCGCTCCGCGTGTCTCTGCGGCCGGGCCGGGCTGGCCGGGCTCACGGGAGGCCCAAGGCGCTGGGGCAGACACGTTCCGTGGGACCGTGGCGAGCGGGGCTGGCGGCTTTTCCATTTGCATCTTGATGTAAACGTGGCTGCTGGTTTCCCATCTGCCAAGGGAGTCCCTGCCCGTGGGGACAGGTAGCTGTCACCCCCCTCACTGACGCTGCGTCCCCTCTCCCGAGCCTGCCGGGAGCCCCCGCAGAGCCGGGGCCCAGGAGGCTGCCCTGAAACAGAACACGGGCCCCAAGGTGCGGGAAGGTGGGAAGTTTCTAGAAATGCTCAGATCTTCTCTTCCAGGAATGGGACTTTCTGGACCAGTTCTGGTGGCCACAAAGGGCTGTGGCCGGAGCCCCCCAGCCTGTGCCAGCCCCGCATGGGAAGCCCCAGCCGTGTGTCCCCACAAATGCCCTCTCTGGGCCTCGGGCCCACCACGAGCGCCCCTGAAGGCCACGCGCTCACTGGGACGCCCCGACCTGACAGCCAGTCCTGTCTGCAGGGATGGAGAGAGCCACCACGCGTGCCCGAGCTCAGGGCCGCCCCACGGGGCGTGATGGACGCCAGCGGCTGGGTCCAAAGCGGCACTGGGGACTCGGGTTCTCGGGAAGCCGCCCCCACTGGAGGCCAGAGACGAATAAACACACGGGAGCACACCAGACCCAGAGCAAGGACCACACACCCACAGCGCACTAAGCGTCATGGGAGACAGAAGTCGGCGGGGAACGGGTGGAGCTCGGCTGCGGGACCCCGGGGCGGGCCACTGCCCTGCCATGCCCGTCCCTCGGAGAGGCCGCCCGGACCCACTCGTGCCTCCGCCTCGCTAGGCCGTGGCTCTGGGGGGCCGGCCCCGCACTCGGGCGCGGAGTCGATGGCTGTGCTAACCCCCCCCCCCAGTTACACGCGGCTCTTCACTGCCGTGTAAGATACATACCGTGCTCCCGCGAGAGCACTGTGCCGAGGTCAGCAGGACCACTGTCCTGTGGCGTCCCTTCAGGGACAGACCCGGAACTGGCGAACAGCTGACCTCAGCGCCCAGCTGGCCGCACGCTGCTGTGGCTGGCACAGGGAGGACCCGAGAGCGTGGCCTGCGGGCGGGCGGGCTCACCGTGCTCCCCACGGCACGTGGGCCGAATCCCGACCCCGTCACAGGCCCTGGACACTGAAGATCAACACACAGAGCAGGTGGGTGGGAGCTGCTGGCAGGGAAAGGGGAGGAGGGGGAGTCTGGCAGAGCATGTGTGTGCGTGTGCATGTGTGTGCGTATGCACGTGTGTGCGTGTGCATGCGTGTGAGTACACGCACTCACAAGAACGCCTCTGCACGCACAGTAGGAGACTTGTGCACACCTGAGGTCTGTGCACATGTGAGAACCATGCACACGAACGTAAGAGACCTGTGAACACACATGTGTGGAACCTGCATGTATGTGTGAGACCTGTGCACACATGCATTGTGGGAGACCCACGCACATGTGTGTGGGAGACCGGTGCACACATGTGATACCTGTGCGCATGTCTGAGATCTGTGCACACATGCATGTGTGGGAGAGGCCTGTACGTGTTGTGTGCACATCTTTGCACGTGTGGGCAGACGCGCAGAGGGATGTGCACCTGAGCACGTGTCCACACGTGCACACCCCCTAGCGTGTCTCCGCGTCTGTGCTGCGGGACCCCCGGGGAGAGTGATGCTCCCTGGAGCCCGCAAGGCCCCGCGCAGTGACCCCCGTGGTCTCCAAGGTCGCGGCCCACAGGCGGAATCCAGATCAGGACCATTTTTTTTTTCACCCTTCAAGACAAAAACCTCCCAAGCTCACATACCTTCCCCCTTGGTCTTACCCAGAAAAGTGAGCATGTGATTTCAATTTGGAATGAAAAGTCGCGTCTGAGTACAGAACTGCACTCTCATCTCCTAATACCCCGGTTTTTACTACTTTGCATTCAACTGTGAAAAGTCTTTTAAAACTCGGAACAGCAGTAAAACTTGAATGAATTTTTGACCCATTATTGCATAGCGGGTGTGCCTTCCAAGTCGGAGACACTGCCAAGTTCTCCCCACCTAATATTTCCACTTTAATTGTGCCACTTGAGAAATTTACGTGCCTCAAAATATGGCATGAATCTTAGGCTTATTGCGGTATCATTAGCGGCAACATTTAAGCAACATCTGTGTGCTATAGAACTAATTGAAGTAGCAGAAGTGGCAGCTGTAAATCCACAGGAAGATGGCAGTTTGCACCCAGCACTGCTGAGTTAGCTACTAACTGTCAGCCTGTTCCCGCAATCTGGCCCTGAGCACCGCGAACAGGCACACAGTGTCCAAAACATCCAGCGAGGAGGCTAATGATCCTATTAACCACTTTGCTGCACCAATTTGGCTGTTTTTCCAGTTTCCTTGTTGAATTTCATTATGAATTTCTCCATCCCTGTAAAAAGTCCAGTAGGAGCCCGCCTTCCTCACCACCCCCCCCCAGCCCTCGCCGCCCCCACCCAGCCCGAAGGACAGTCGGCACTTGCTGTCGTTGAATAATTCCAGCCCCTCTCGGTAGATTAGGAATGTCGGTCACACGCGCCTATGTAAAAAACACCTTTTAAATCCCCAGCAATGTTGGTATTTAGAGCAACGGCATTTTCTTTCCCACGGACATAACATTTTCAATAATCGATAGGAGAGGGCAACCGTGATTCATGACGGGGGCGGGGTGGGCCGGAGGGGGGTTACACTCCTGGTGACACGTGGGGGCGGTGATGGGGCGAGTGGGCGGTGCCGAGGGAGCCGGGCCCGTGCCTCCGGGGCGCCCGGCCGTTTCTCCCCGAGCACCCCCGAAGCCCTCCCCGAGCACCCCCGAAGCCCTCCCCGAGCACCCCCGAAGCCCCCTCCCCGTCCCCGCGCCGAGGCCTCCGCGCTGCTCCTCCGCACGCTGGGCTCGAAGGGGTGCCACGGGCGTCTCCCGGCGAGTGCAGGCACACAAAAGCCGCCTCCCGCCCGCCCGCCCGTGCCGCTGCTGTGTTTGCAAACAGCCCGCTTCATTAGGAAGCTGGCACGCCTGCCCCGCCGCCTGTGCCGCGCCCGCCGCCGCGGGCATTTGCCGTCTCCACGCAGGTGCTCAGGGCCCGGCCGCTAGGGAGAGAGGGCCTGGACCCCGCCGGCCCCACGCCCGGGCGCGCCAGCCGGACTATTGGAAATCAATAGCCGCGTGGCCGGCGCGGGGAGGCCCGGGGTGAGCTTGGCCGCTGTGCCGCTGTTTGCTAACGAGGAGCCGTGACGGGCGGCGGCTCCCCGGGCCTGGGGGCTCTCGGCGCTCAGGGACAGGCCCGGTCCTCGGACAGGCGCCCCCGCCCGCGCCAGGCCAGAGACCGAGGGGCGCGGACCTCCCGGCCTGCTGCAGAGCAAACGCGGGCAGGCAGGCACGGGAGGGAGCACTCCCCGGCGAGCGCGGGAGCCCTGCAGGGGCCGTGGCCACCGCCCAGTCCTGCTGTCCACGCAGTCAGTGGAAGCTGCCAAGGGCTTTCCGGACGGTTAGCGCCCCCGCGGGTGGGGACCCAGGAGACTTTCCAGAACCTTCTTTCTGCAAACTGAAGTGTCCTGAGAGCCGGGTCTCTGCAGGGGGTCCGGAGGCCCAGAGTCCAGCCCTGCTTCTGCCCCAGACACTCCTCGTGGGCAGCACGGGGACCTCTGGCCTCCTGGACGTCCATGGACGAGCGCCCTCTCGGTCCTGACCGTGGACTCTGCATCCCAGGAGCCCGCGGACGGCTGGCGGCACCGTCCGGCCTCGGCAGGAAGCGCCCAGGGGACCTGCACGTGGGCCCGTGTGTCCACGCGCTGCGGCCACGCTGCCCAGTCCTGGCGCTGGGCGGCTCCTCTGGGCGACTCCCCAGAGAGGCCGTTGGGCCCGTGGCGCTGGACAGGCCCCTCCCCCGCCCGCCCCGGCCCCGTCCCGCCGAGCAGCCGCAGCCCTGCTGGGGCCACGCAGGAGCCTGGCCAGCCACACGCCACGTCTGAATTTCTTTTATTTTCAAAGTGTTTTACACTAATTAGTCCTGTTAGCTCTAAGGATTAGGAGCTTCTCGCACGAGACACGGTGACATTAAGTGACTCACCTCATTATGTGACGCTCAGACCAGGCGGGCAGCGGCTCCGCGGGAGCCAGCACAGACGGAGCCCTGCGGTGCCCCGGGCCTCCCGCGCCCGCCCGGCCGGCTCAGGGCAGGGCTCCCCCCCCCCCCCCGCCGAGTCCCGCCACACCCGCACCCGGGCACCTGCCCCGAGCCCACCCGGGCTGCGGCTGCTCTGGCGCCTCCACGCCTGCAAGTCCCTCTGGGCCCCGTCACCGCACTGTCCCCGAGTGTCCCGAGTCACGGCCTGTGCCCCTGGCCCTCCCGCCCCTGCGCCCGGGAGGAGACACTGGTGCCGACGCTCTGGAAACCCAGAGCAGCGGGGCGGCTCCAGAGCCAGCACACGGGCGGCGGCTTCCTCGGGCTGCGGACCCAGAGCCCCGCACAGCAGCGTGTCACACGTGGGCATGCACACGTGTGTCCAGCTAGAAGCCGGAAGGCAGCTTTGCTCCGGATCAGAACATATGTGAGGCTGGTGACAGCCGACGGCCCAGGGCAGAGCACACACGTGCTCGGCCCCCTGCCACCCGGGCACGCCCGCGCCCCGTCATGTCCCCACACGCTCCACCCGTGACGTCTCGCCCACGGTCACGCCATCTCAGTCTGGTGTGGGGACAGTGGCGGGCGCTGGGCCAGTCACGAGCCTGTGTGGCATCTCTCTGGGCTGGGCGGGCACACGGGCAGGCGCCCCCATGCCCCTCACCCACACCCAGAGTCTGCACGTCCTCGTGCCCAGAGCCACGCCCCGGGCGGACGGTGGGAACAGCAGCCCAGTCACGGGCGCGGGCGGAAGGGCCACCTGGGGCCTCGCCTCCCTGGGCCCTGTGGGTCTGCCCGGCCACGGTCCTCCAGGCAGGCGGTGTCAGTCTCAGTGGCCTGTGGCCGGTGACAAACGGGCCCGGGTGCGTGGCAGGCGGAGCGTCCTCACCTGCCGCGTCTGAGCCTCCCACTCACACAGGGGCCCGCTCGCTGCGGGCCAAAGGCGGGCCGAGTGGCCGGCCCACTGTGGGCGGTGCTCAGGGACCCCGGGGCTCCTGTGGCCTCTGCCAGGGCCACTGCAGAGGCTCAGAGGCAGAGCCGTGGGCCGGGTGCAGCCGGGGTCAGCACCTTGGGTCACTCTCCCCCTCGGACACGGCGGGCAGCGCCCTCCCACCTGGCCGAGGCCGCGGGCCCGGGGCCAGTCCTGCACCACGTCCCTCCCTGGGCACGGCCAGGGGCCTCACAGCTCGGTGCCCGAGGCCACTGCTGCCCCTCGGCGCGTGGCCACCACCAGCTGTGGACACCGGCCCAGTGCTGGCCGCGCTGTCCATGGGCCTCAGGAGCGCCCGGCCCTTCCCAGCGAGACCTGCTCCTCCCGAGAGCCCATCTCGGAGCCCAGGGCGGCTGCCCGCACACCTTCCCGCACACCTTCCCGCTCGGCGTCTCGGCTGTCGTGGACCGCGTGTCTCTCCGCGTCTCCAAGCACGGCCTTTGGAGGGGGCCTGGGCTGGCGCGGGGGTGGGCCAGGACAGGGCTCACCGGCGCCCTCCCTGCACTTCCCCGGCCTGGGTGCGACTGAGTGGGGTGCCCGAGTGGGGCACAGGGACCCCGCCCAGCCTCCCTCGCTGGCGCGTGCGCCCCGGGCCACCTGCCGGACGGCCTGGCACGGAGTCAGGGCGGCGGCGGCCACACCCGGCCCGGGGCAGAGGGCCAGGCAGCGCGGGCCCTGCTCCCCCAGGCTCCCCACGGCCGCTCCCGTACGTGCCCCACGACCTTCCAGCACCTTCCGGGGCGGCTGCAGACTGGGGGCTCGGACTACAGCCGCCACCGGCCGTGTCTGCTCCAGCCTCCTCTCGGCCGCGGGGCCCGGGACCAGCCCCGGGACGGCTCGCGTCAGGGCTCGGCCTGCTCAGGCCCAACAGAGGGCACCGAGGGTCTCGCTGCTGCCTGGGGTCCCCTGACACCGGGACCAGAGCTCCAGGAGGGTGGCCCGGGGGAGCCGGGGAACGTGCTTCCCGGCTGGGGACTCCCAGCAGCCGCCGTAGTCATGGCAACTGAGACCTGCACACGCGGCTCTGTGCAGACGTCACACGTGCCGAGTGTTTGGACACAGACTTTCTCCAGTGGGCTTTCCGTAACCGAGTCACAAACCAGCTGGAAGCTGGTGTTCGGGCCGGCACGGGCAAGAGGAGCATGAAGGAAAACCTGTATGGCGTGTGCTGGGGCATGTATGGCGTGTGCTGGGGCACTATGGCATGTTCTAGGCATGTATGGTGTGTGCTGGGGCACTATGGCACATGATGGGCATGTACGGTGTGTGCTGGGACATGCATGGTCTGTGCATGGGGCCTGGCGTGTGCACGGAGCGTGTGCAGGTCTGTGATATGTGTAGTGTCTAAGCCTGTGCATGTGGTGAGCACTGTCGTATGTGGTGTAGAAAGTACATGCATGTGATGTGCACGTGTGCTGTGTCCGTGTGTGCGTGTGGCCCCATGTCCTCAGGCCCCTGGGAGGCCGTGGCAGCCCCAGTGCCTGCAGCTTCCCGGGCACACAGGCCAAGGGGCCCCTCGGGCCGCGTGTTCCCCCTTTCATCCTCCCGGCGCCGCAGGGCCCCGTCCCGCCACCCCCTCCCAGCTGCCCCTGCCGCCCGGGCTGTGCGCGTGACGGAGGCCAGACGCCCTCCATCTGTCGGCGGCTGGAGCCGCCCGGTCCCGGGCCTCGGGCCACTGCTCGGCCACTGGAGACACGTCAGGCCTGAGTTTCTCCAGGCCCCGCTCCTTCAGACAGACAGAGAGGGGTGGGGCTCGCGGGACAGTGCTCTCGTGTGGGGAGCAGTCGTGGGGAGTGGCTCCTGAGCAGGAACTTCTCACGCACCCACGGCCGCGTGCCCCACGGCGGGCGGGGACAGTGCAGCCCGTCGGGCACGGTGGCCTCCCTGCTGGCCCGGCCGCCACGCAGAGCCCTCGCCGGAGACTCCAGCAGGCTGGGGGCGGCACCAGGGGTCCAGACCAGAGCAGCAGCGAGAGCCCACCCGCTCCAGCAGCCGCACCCCGGCCGTGGGACAGCGGCGTCAGGGGGCCAGGCCAACAAACCTGAGTCCCAGGCCGGCGGGTGCAGGCCGCGTCCCAATCTCGCCCCCCTCGGGACGGTTCTGACCCCGTCTGGGGGGAGGCAGCTCCCGAGAGCCCCGTCCACAGACCCGCCTGCCCGCCCGGCCTGCAGGCCTGAGCGGGTGCCCAGCGGCGTGGACGGAGGGCACGACCGGGGAGGGAAGGGCAGGACCAGGACGGGGCTCAGGAACCACAGCGGACAGGGAAGGCCCCGTCGCATGGACGACGGTCAGCAGCCTGGGCCGCTACGTCCTGCAGAGCCCGGGCCTGCGTCCACTCCCGCACAGGCCTGCATCCACTCCCGCACGGGCCTGTGTCCACCCCCGCAGACCACAGCCCGGCCAGCACCTGCCTCTCAGCACCTCCTGAGCCCGACTCAGGGGCTAGCCCGAGCCGGGCAGGATTCGTGCTGGCACCGCTGCCCCTTTGTGGCATCAGAGCTGGACGGTCCCTGGGAGGCCGGGGGCTGGACGCTGGGCAGGCAGGAGGGCACGCAGCGCGTCTGCGGTGAGGCCGGGGCGTCCCAGAGGGCCCGAGGACGCTGCTCCAGTCTTGTCTGCGCGGCCCCGGACGCGGGCGGGCAGCACTTCAGCCTTCACGTCCCTGCCGGGACACCGTGGCCTCTGCCTCCCTCCTGGCCCTCGGGCGTGAGTCTGGACACCCTGTCCCTTGGGTCACCTGCCGGGCCCCCGTGCCCTGCCGCCGGGCGGGGGCAGCTGCCACAGGTCAGGGCCGTCCTGCCCACTCAGAGTCTCCCGGGACTCTGGGCCTGAGGGCCAAGGGGCGGCCCGGCCCGGGAGGTGCCTGAGAGCTGACGGGGGTGATGCGGGGGCCCAGGGCAGCGCTGGCTGAGCCCGGGGGGCGCCCGGCGCGGGAGACTGCCTGGCCAGGACCTTCGGCCGCTCTGTGGGGTCTGGCGGCCGACGCACGGCCATGGCGCCCTCTATTGGACAGTGTTCACACGGCCACGCCGGCTCCTGCTCCCTGGGGCTGTGGGGACCCGGCACCCGTCCCCCAGGCCCAGAGGGTGCAGCCCCCACGGCCCAAGTAGGCAGAGCTGCCGTTGGGGGTCCGGGCCGTGGGCCCAGCACGGAGCGCGGCCGCCTCAGAGGGGACGCCTACCCTGCTTTCTTCTTTTTGAAAAACATTTATTTGACTTTTTAATTATTTTCTAGGGGGTACAACTGGTGGTGCCCAGGGATCACTCGTGGCGGTGCAGGATCGAACCTGGGTCGGCCGTGTGCCAGGCAGGCGCCCTCCCCACCGTGTCTCCGGGGGAGAAACAAGGGATATGGTGGATCTGGAAGAAGATACAGCAAAGGGCAGGGCTGGAGATGGTCGGGGCACGGCTGCCACTGTGTGCGGGACAGAGAAGGGGGCACCCAGGCCTCGGCGGGGAGCACTGCAGGCTGAGCCCCCGGCCAGGTCCTGCGCTGGGAGGGTCCGAGCCCACACAGTGCAACCTCGGGGGGCTGAAGCAGAGACAGCCTCACCCCGGCCGGCCCAGGGGAGGGCAGACGGTCACGTGGCCCAGCACGTGGCCCTGCGCCCCCTGGTGCTCTGCTGGCAGCTGGGGGCTCACGTACGTGCAGGACCACCTCCTGCCCCCCGCGGCCTGCCGCCTGCCCACCCCCACAGCCCAAGCCAAGGGCCGGGAGGCGCCCGGGGCTGTGGCCGAGATGGTCCTCGGTGGGTCCCCGCGTGCTGGGGGGGCAGCGCGGCCTCCCCGAGGACCCCGGCCCTCCCCTTATATGTCACTCAAACATCTGCTCCCTCCGCACGCTTGCTTCCGCGGCGGGGGTGGGCCATGCCCCCGCGGGTCCCCGCAGGTTCCGCCTGGAGGGGGGCCCCCTTGCCCCCAGGCCGCAGTTCCGCCAGGCTGCCTTCGTGGGCCAGAAGCCACTCCTTCACGCCACAGCCACCGGAGAACCGGCCCACGGCGCCGCTGCTGCAGACCACGCGGTGACAGGGAAACAGGATGGGCACCTGTGGGGGAGAAGGCGGTCAGCTCGGCCAGGCACGGGGGTCAGCTCAGCCGCGGGGGCCGGGTTAAGGTGGGCGGGGGTCAGCTCGGCCTCAGGGGCTGGGGAAGGCGCGCAGGGGTCAGCTTGGCCGTGGGGGCCGGGGAAGGCTCGTGGGGGGTCAGCTCGGCCGCGGGGGCCGGGAAGGCGCGCGGGGGTCTGCGAGGGTGCGGGCCGGGTTAAGGTGGGCGGGGTCCCTGCGCGGGCGGCACAGTGGGGGGAGGCCTGGCCTTTGGTTTGGAACGACGCTCCCCCAAGCTGCCCGCAGCGGAGACCTCGGTGTCCCCTCAGGGCTCCCTGGACACCCCGGGAAGTCCCCAGGACCCGGCTGTGGCACCATGGCTGTGCTTGGGGCTGTGGTCACTGCACCAGCCGTGGCAACTCCTGGGGCACCTACGGGGGTCAGGCCACCCACGAGGGGAAAGGGTCACTTGCTCCCACCCGGGGGCCCTGGACTCCGCCGCCAGCAGAGGCAGCGCTGGACACACCTGGACCCCCCGGCACAGGGCGGGAGGCCGCGGCGCTCGTGCCTGGCCTGACCTGCCCGAGTGGGCACGGCCGTGAGTGGCCCAGTCCCGGGTGGGCTCTGGGCCGCGCAGCTCCGGGGAAGCCGGAGGAGCTGGCAGGGCATGTCCTGCAGGGCACCGCCTGAGCCGGCCGCCCCGGGTCGCTGCCCCAGACCCTCGTGGGGAGGGGGGCGGGGGGGGCACAGCACAAGCCATCGTGGCCACCCGCGTGGGTGTCCCAGGAAGGCACCATCCTGGGCCCTCGGGGTGGGAGTGCTGGGCGGGGGCGAGTATCGGGTGGGGCTGGGGGGAGCAGCGCCGTCCCCTCCTGCACCCCACACGGGACCCTCTCCCGGGGTGTCCCCCAACCCCGATCGGGCCAATCAGAGCACAGGGGAGGGGGGCGTGGTGCAGGGTGCGGACGGGACGGGACGCCCGAACCCCCACCCACACGGCTCACCTTGTGCGGGGCTGCCTGCAGCGGCGGGTCTCAGCGTCCCGGCAGGAGACCCGCCCGCCCTGGCTGGGTGTCTCCAAGGGTCGCACCCTCCGTGCCCTCCCCCGAGCCCGGGCTGCAGGAAACGCGATTTTTATCAATAAGCAGGAAGCTCATGATATCACAGCCGCACTGGAATCTTCACGCTGCGAAATCTAATTCCTCCGATACGCGAATCCATCACTTACCCGGGCCCTTTCTCAAACGCTATAAAACTTCCAAACCCATAGATTTGTCTCCCGCCAAAGTAACAGGCAGGGGCCGGCGATCAATAGCGGAGGCCTCTGATTCCAGGCCGCTGGATATTTCTCCCCACTGCGCCTTTGTTCTGGGCAGCTGCCCGGGGAGGACGCTTGCTCTCACTCGCAGCCTCATCAATACCTAAATCCTGGCGAGCAAGTGACACCGGGAAGCCGTAATCAATAGCTCCCCACGCGTTTTTTTCTTCTGGTCAAATGGTTCAGCCGCGCCGACAGGTCAGACACTCAGAACATGATGCTAAATCTTTATCACAGCCATCTGGGTGACTGGCAGAGCGAGACCGGGGGTCGTTAACGCTCGTGGCGATCTGTGAATAAACTAACTCCTCAGGAACGCGCCTGTGCCGGGGAGGGTGGGACCATCTCTGTGCCACGCATCGATCGTCTGAACAGCGTTTAGCGAATTCAGTGGGAGGTGGTGGCGGGAGGGGCCTCGGGGGAGGGCCCAGCCGGAGGCTGCCCAGAGACCCGTAGGCGGGTCCTCCCCAGACCCCCTGGTCAGTGCTGGCCATGGCCCCTTGGGGCTCGCACATCAGTGCCCATGGGCGTCCGCGGGCTCCACATCCGACTCTCCTGCGCTTCTTTGAGCCTCAGGAAGGTCTGCAGGGCTGGACACGGGGCGTCTGCCACGGCCTAGTCCCCGTCACGCCCACTGGCACCAGAGAAGGGGTCCCAGGCTCCTTGGCGTGGCCCAGCCCCTCTGAGAGGCTCTGGCTGGGGGGCGGGGACGGGCTGCAGCAGGCATCCAGGCCGCCACAGAGCGTGGACAATGTGTGCAGGGCAGGAGGAGAGAGTGTGTGTGTGTGTGCTGTGTGGTACGTGTGTGTGCTGCGTGTGCATGGGGTCAACTGTGGTGTGTGTGTACGGAGACCGACCATGGGGTGTGTGCTTGTGTGGGGATCACTGTGGGGTGTGTGTGTACAGGGGTGGAGTGTGGCACGTGTACAAGGATCAGCTGTGCATGCACGGGGATCAAGTGTGGCATGCAGGGATGTGCCGGGGTCGACTGTGGTGTGTGTGTCTGTGTGCGTGCATGTGTGTGTGTGTGTGTATGCATGTGTGTGTGAGCGTGTGTGCATGTGTGTGTGTGCATGTGAGTGTGTATGTGTGTTTGCGTGTGTGTATACGTGTGTGTGCATGTGTGTGCGTGTGTGTGCGCGCGTGTGCAGGACCCCGGGTGGGTGGACCCTGCAGAGCTGGTTTCCTGCGGGCGTCTGGGCCCTCCTGTGTGAGGCCCGAGGGTGCACTGGCTGGTTCCCCGGGCAGGCCCTGCACCCCGTGCACAGGACAGACAGTGACCCGCGGGTGTCCAGGCGCAGGATGGGGCAGGTGGACGGCGTGTGAGGGCTCCAGCCTGTGCTGTGCGGTGCCGCCCCAGGGGGACGCAGGGTCACCGTCGGGGCAGGGCTGGGCAGAGCCGGGGCCTCCCACGCCCACCCCCCACATGCACGCCCGACTTACAGGGTTGTTCCTCATGGCATTTCCCACGGCCCGTGCAGCCTTGGGGCTGCCCGCCAGGACGGCCAGCTGCTGGTAAGAGACGACCTCGCCGGGGCCCACGGCCGCCTGCAGCTTCCGCAGCACCCGCCCGGCGAAGGCACCTGAAAGCAGAAGGACACGTCGGGGTCCGACACGCCACGAGCCCGCCACGTCACGGCCTACTCACAGCAGATGGCCTCGCGGACGCCACCCGGACCCGGGCATCCCCCCCCAAGGTCCATACGGAACTGTGATGTGGCAGAGAGGCTGGGCCGGGCGCCGAGTGTCTGCAGACGCGGAGGGTCGGAACACTGGGCACGGGCGCCTGCGGACACAGCAGGGTCAGGACACCGGGCACGGGCGCCTGAGGACACCGGAGGGTCAGGACACAGGAGGGTCAGGACACAGGAGGGTCAGGACACCGGGCTCGGGCGCCCTCGGACACAGCAGGGTCGGGACACCTGGCACAGGTGCCCGTGGACACAGAGGCAGAGGGCGAATGTGCCTCGGTAGTCAGGACACCAGAGACGCCCTCGGGCACAGCTGGCCTCTGGGTACTGCGGCTGGCCTGGGGTCCCTGCACCCTGTGTTCTCACGCACCGGCCCACTGGCCTGCTTGGCCAAGTACCCCAGGAGAGCACCGGGGACACGGCGGGCCGGGGAGGGTGCTGGGTGCGGGTGCCGTTACCGCAGGGCTCCCAGGCCTGGCTGACTGCAGCCGCTGCCCGTGGCCTCGGGCGGACGGGGACAGGCGCAGGCGCTGCTGGCGTGGCAGGAGGGACAGACACTGTGGACGTGGAGGACGTGGGTGGAACGACACCGACTGTCCCAGCAAGGGACATGGGCGTGGGAGAGTGGACAGAGTCGGGCCCCCGGGGCGGGAGCCACGGACAGTGTCCCCGGGCACGTGACCAGGCCATGTGCCGACGCTGACACTAATTACACTCGGTGCCAGGCTGGCCAAGTGCGATTTGGTTCTTAAAGGTAACACACCCGCCCACACGTGTCACATAATAAAACTCACTTCTTCACTGCGGGGAATGGTAATCGCTTCTCCAGGAAAAAAATTGTTTGGTCTTTATTATAACATTAAGCAAATTAAACATCAGCATAATCCAGGTGATACTAGAAAAGGGTCATCAAAGAAATTAACTTTGTTGTTCATTAATTTACACGGATTAGCAGAGGGCAAGAGACGGCAAATGTGCACTCGGTTTTTATGATATAATTTCAAACTGCACACCACTCGGGCACGGGGGTGAGTTTGGGGTTAATCAGACTGATTTGTCCTTTTAATTGCTTTCTATTCAAAGAAAATTCATTAGATAATGTTCTCTTCAAAATTCATGAATCAATTTAACTGAAGGAACCGCATTACGAGCTGCGGGTTCATTAGCACGGTTTTGTTCTGGCTGGTGCGGGCGAGGGTTTCCTTAGGCAAACAGGCCTGGGACGGGGGTTTCTGCAGGAAGGGGCCCGGCTCCAGACAACGGAAGTCGCTCAAGGGCAGAGAGGGGCCCGCGGCTACCAGGGGCTGCTCTCGGGGACGCCGCTGTGGACGCTGGCCAGCAGCTGCTGGGTCTGGCATGGCTTGTTTCTGGACGCCTGGGCGGGGGGACCGTGCCTGGGTCTCCAGAACGTTCTGGACCTTTCAGTGCTGGTAGGAATGAGGGGAGGTGTGCACGCCAAGACAGTCACGCCCTCCTGGCAGTGCCTGCCACCAGAGCACCGGCCCCTGCCCCTGCCAGGGCACGGAGGTGGGCGCCAAGCTCGGCCGTCCCTTGCCGGGAGAGCCCGGTAGCCAGCAGGCAGGCTCGGCGTCGCCCGCGTGTCTCAGAAAACTCCATTTCACCTGCGGGGAGCAAGTGCGTGAATGAGCTGTTGCAGCTCGCAGAAGGGCTGCCGGCCGAACCTGGCCGGAGGCGGGGCTGACCCTTGCCCTGTCGAGCAGGGGCGGCACCTGCAGTGTCCCGCACACGGGGAAAAGCCGGCTCCCGACCACGACGGGGCGCGTGAGCCCCGCTCCTGTCAGTGTCTCGGGCGTCCCCAGGGGGCGGTCAAGGCGTCCTCCCGGTGGGGCGGCTGCGGCCCCCCCACTCCCCCGGGTGCTTACTCGGTGCTGGGGTGGTACTCGGGCGGATGGTGCTCCCCGGGGGCGCCTGCCTCTCTGGACCCCCGAGGTCCCTCTGCTCGAGCCCCTGCACACGCGGCTTCCCGACACTGGGGGGAGACGCCACGTGCCACGGGCCTGGGCCCCACTTCCACGCCGGCCGGCAGAGCCCTGGGCCGGGTGCAGACTCCGAGATGTGCCCGGGACCCCCAGGTGCAGAGGCCCGGGCCAGCCGGCCGCACTCCGAGGGCCCCGGCTCCCGCCACTGTCTCTGCGGGCGCCGGGGGCACGACTCGGGCCGGGAGTCGGGGCTGCGCAGTGAAGCACCCACAGGCCTCAGGAACAAGCTGAGTCACAGCCCTGGGCCGTCGCCATGGGAGCAGCTCGCGAGAACTTTCCAGAACAAGCCGGAGGAGGCATGCAGAGGAGAAGAGGCTTGGTGCAGGGGGCACGGCAGAGGGGGGCGGCCAGCCCAGCTCACTGTCCACCACGGCCCCAGCTGGGACAGTCGTCGGGCCAAGTCCTGCCCGCCATGGCTCTGCGCCATCCTGAGCCTCCGGACATCCCTGGGGGGCATGTTGGGGCCCAGCCGGCAGGTGGGGGCGCCGTGGGGTGGGCGAGCAGACCCTGTTCCGGGGTCTGCTGCTGGGGGTGCCAGGCGTGTGGGCAAAGATCCGAGTTTCCCGCGGTGCTGAGGATCGAGCACCGGGAGTCTCTGACGGCTGGAGCCGGCGGTGAGCCCACAGCAGAGACGGGGACAGGCCTGGCCGCCCAGGCGCAGGTGTGGACACCGAGGCCACGAGGGCCACATGGGGGCTGAGCTGCTGGGTCTGGCGCGAAGGGGGCCCGAGGAGGACAGACGGGGCCAAGGGCGTGTCGGTCACTGCGCTGCTTGGGCTGGCGGCGGTGCTGGCCGCTGACCCGCTGCTGCCCTGGGCAGTTGGTGTAGGAGGAGGTCCCCGAACTCTGCCCGGGTGGCCGGGCCAGCACTGGGGCCTCGGGGCCCCACACTGACCCAGGCCTGGTGGCCGAGCATCACCAGGACCCCGGGCCTGGGAACAGCCCCTCCCTCTTCCTCAGGGGCGGCCCCTGAAACAAGGGGAACTGATGGGAAATTCAGCTCCGTAAAGAACCAGGCAGGACCGACCCCCCCGCCCCCTGACCCCCGAGGACCAGCCGAGTGTCAGAGACCGAAGACACACACCGCAACGTGAACAGAAAAACGAGAAAATGTCGAAAATAAAACCCAAACAGAGCCACGGAGACACGTGGGCAAATGCAGAGACTGAGCACTGGGCCCCGACGTGCCGAGGGGAGGGGCAGCACCAGGGACAAGAAGCATCTGCAGGACTCATCCCCGAGACGCCGCAGACTGGGCAGCGCGCAGGAGACGGGGGCCGGGGGGGGGGGGGCGGCGCGAAGGGCCCAGGAGTCTCCCCCGAAGCCCGGAGCCAGAGGAGAGAAGCCGCGGGTTCAAGGGCTGCGGGAGAGAGCGACCAGCCCGGCAGGAAGGAAACTAAAGTAAAGGCCGTCCCAGGTCAGAAGGAAACAGGATTCCTGCCAGCAGACGAGCCCGAGAACTGCTGAAACAGTGACGAAGCGGAGAGAGCCCGGACACCGCCCCCTCTGGCTCCGGAGACACACTCGGGAGCGGGAAGCAAAGCCACACGAGTGCCAGAAGCTTCCGACACGCGTCTCTGCACACGGCCCCGCGCAGGTCAGAGCGAAGAGTGCGTATCACAGGAAGGTGGCAAAATACTGATTCTAATCGAGATCGTGACACTTGAGTAGGGAAACACTATAATCCCTTGAGCAATTACTAGAAAAACTAAAAAACATTAAAAAAAAAACTTAAAAAAATCAGAAAGCTCAAAGAAAATAAAGGGAAAAGAAAAATTAAAAATGACATAACAAGACAGGTAAAACCAATAACAAATTATACCATAAATAAAATTCAGTATGATATAGCAAAAGCAAAGTGTTCGTCACTACATATAATCACCATATTAGAGAAAAATTACACAATTAGACCAACGAGAAGCAAGGTTTATTAAAATAACAACAGTGCGAGCTACCTGAAAGACCCCTTTCAGACAAGAGGTACAGGTGGGTTAAAGGTCAGATCAAGAAGGGACAAAGATGTACCAGGCGAGCACTGAGGGTCCGTACGGGGCTGAGAGCAGAGGCACGGCGGGGGCGGGGCCCAGAGGAGGGACAGGTCTGCGGCCCGGCAGGCCCAAGGCTGGGACTGCGGGTGACCGAGGGCCTGGCTGAAGGGAAGGGGCAGCCCTGCAGCCTGGGCGGAGTCGGAGCAATCAGGAACCACTCGGACCTGAAAAAATCACTAGAAAGGAGACTTTAAATAATTTTTATTCATTAAGAAGCTTCTTAACCTGCATCTTTGGGCCATACTGGGGTACCCAGGGCATCCCAGCAGTGGGCTGTGTCCGGCGTTTCCAGGGAGCCCATGGAACGGCAGGACGTGTATTTCCCAACGCACACAGGGCTCCGCCCCAGCCTGCAGAGAACACGCCTCCGCCAAGGTAAAAGAATCCGTCTCATGCAACTTACATGCTCCGGTCATAATGGGATGGGCTAGGCCTTAACTACAGAAAATAATAAAGAAATTTCCAAACATTTGGAGAGTAAATAAACTCCCCCAAACAATCCATGAATCATAAAGGAAGGCTTAATGGAAATAAAAAAAATATTGAACTGAATAAAACTAAAAATGTGGCCCATTACAATTTATGGGACACAGCTAAAGCAATGTTTAAAGGAAAGCTCATAGCATTAAAATGCTTATCTTAGACTAGAAAGACGCTCTCAAGTTAGGAATCTAAGCTTCTAACATTAAGATACCAGAAAAAGACAAAGTGGAATCAAAATGAGCAGATGAAAGGAAAAGTGGATGTAAAGGCAGAAACCAATGGAACTTCAGATGGATAAAGGAGAGAAATAACTCCAGAAACGACTTCTTTAAAAAAAATGAATAAATTTGA
Organism: Sorex araneus; assembly: GCF_027595985.1. Taxonomy (NCBI): domain Eukaryota; kingdom Metazoa; phylum Chordata; class Mammalia; order Eulipotyphla; family Soricidae; genus Sorex; species Sorex araneus. Next base: position 1,702,380 of record NC_073312.1, read on the forward strand.
TAATTTCTGGGAGAACTGAAAGTGAAAAAAAAAAAGAATGAAATATTTCAGGAATGAATGAGGGTGCCTTGCTGACCTCACCAGTACTGGACGGATAAGAAGGTATTTCTGCTATTAACCACATCATTCATAGCCAACTACAGTAGCTGTAACAAGTCTCACAATGGAGACGTTACTGGTGCCCACTCGAGCACATCGATGGAACAACGGGACGGCAGTGCTACAGTGCTACAATGTATCACTGATAGTCAACCTCAGAGACAACAATGTCAGTCTATCTACAACACAGAAAGTGCCAGAACATACCCGGGAGGCGAGCACAGAGGCTGGGGACGACGGGAACGACGGAGACGGTGCTGGCGCCGTGCATCCCATGCGCAGCGAGGGCAGGAATCCAGGCCCACCACCGAGGAAACACAGTGAGCCTCCCCAGCTGCGCCAGTCGGCGTCCCTGTAGCCCCGGAAGCAGGCAGGCACAGACACCAGGGAGCACAGACTCACGGCAGCCGTGAGCATAACGGTACCTAGTAAGACACTACAATCCTAGGAGGGCAGGAGGCTTCGCTATTCGGAAAATTAATCTACTTGTAACCAAGACAAGGGGGCACTGAAGAGAGTACACACAGGTCAGTGAAGGAGGATGCAAACACAAGCACGCGCACGCACGCACACACACCACACACAGACACACACATGCCTCACATGCAGACACACACAAAGAAACACACCATACACACACCACACACTCACAGACACACATGCAGAGAAATACACACACCACACACATGTGTGCATGCACACACATCACACACGCATGCACACGTGTGTTCATACACCACACACGCACACACGATGCCTAGACAAAGGGGCAGAGAAATGCGGTGGGAAGAGCCTTTCCCCCCAGTGGAGACTATCAGAATCACAAACCCCCGCCCGTGTGTGCAGAGCCTGACCGGGGCGGAGACGACAGTCCCCCTGCCAACAAGGGCCAGGGGTGCGCGGCCCCGGCTCCGCGCCGGCACTCACACCCGACGGGGCCAGGCTCAGCACCCACCACCGGCCCGGAAGTGAGGCCGAATCACCAGGCCCTGGGGAGAGAAGAAAGAGACACGGAACCGAACCCCAAATGGACCCCACGCCCAAATCTGAAGGGGTAAAGGTGATGGGCTCCCGGGACAGACACCCCTGGCGAGCGCCTCTGCCTCCAGCTGCTCTGAACGCTACACGAGCGAGCAAGGACTTGCTAGAACGTTCCACCTGCTCTCGAGAGACAGGACCGTGACAGTGAAAAGGCCCAGCCCACAGGAAGGGGCACAAACACGCATCTGATGTCCCGTCCCTGAGACTCAACAATGGGAAGATACACGAGCCAAGCAGCACTGGCCCAGGGTCCGGCGGACCCCTCAGGACCACCCAGATCGAGCCCGGGCACAGGAGAGGTGTCAGCCAGTAATCAGCAAACTCGAGACGAAACCAGGGTCTCTCTCCAGGTGACCAGAACGCTGAAGGGAAAACCCCCAGGTGGGGCTGGCCATTGGCTGCCTGGCGGTGGCGGCCGCCCTGGCAGGGACCCCACAGCCACATGTGCAAAGGAAACACAATGCACACAGGAGAAAGTGTGTCCACAGTACAGGTGCTCGAGGAGAGGTGGCGTGGGGTCCCGGGAGGGTGAAGACGCGGCCGTCCCACAGGCAACAGCGACGGTGCTGAGGACAGCCAGGGCACAGACGCCTCTGGGAGAGAGGAGCGGCGCTGAGAGTAAAGCAGGGGGGCCTGGACACACACACACACGCACGCACACATACACACGCATGCACACACTGGCCGAGATAAAAAGTTTGTTCCCAAAAAACCTTTTTGTGTTTGGGCCACACCTGGCGGTGCCCAGGGCTGACTCAGGGTCACTCCTGGCAGGCGGAGGGACACGGGGGGGGGGGGGCTGCCAGGAAGGGAATACGGGCAGACCAAGCACAAGGCAAGTGCCCCACTGTGCTCTCCCAGCCCCCAAGTACAACTTCCGTGGCCTCTGTCCAGGTGAAGGACCTGCTCCCCGGGATCGAAGGGGTGGTGCCGGGTGCGGGAGAAGCAGCCCCGCGTGCCAGTGACCTCGGCATGCACAGGCCAGGACTCCACTTACGGCCGCAACACGGTTCCAGGGCTGTGGAGCCTCACGGCTCCTGCCCCACGGGAGGGCGTCCCCGACAGTCCCAGCTGGGCGGCACTGCCCATCCCTGGGAGATGCCCCCACTCGCTACCTGTCACGGCGACTGGGACAGCACAGGAGAACTAGGTGAGACAGGGACTGAAGCGCCGTGACAAACGCATCACCGGGACGCTGGCGCCAGGCCTGAGTGACACGTGGGCTGACAGCAAAGCCCCTACCAGCCGGGACTGCAGTCACCAACACCTTTTCCTCAGGACTGAGCCGACGGGAACTGCCCATCCTTTCACACGGCAGCGAGACTGCTCAGCACTGCAATGAGGGCGGCTCAAAGCAGGCATTCAGGAAGAAAGAAACGGGGGTCTCTTCTCAAACAACGTAGCTGTCCGCGGGGGGTCCCTGGCTACTGACAGAGAAGGTCGGAGGTGCAGTCAACACGTGGGGCCATTTCTACGCACCAAGGGTATTTATTTACTCCGACGCGTAAGTCTGAGCACTGTAAGAAGAGACTGTTGAGTCGGAGAGACGGGGTGTCTTCACCAAGTCCCGGCATCACACAGCCTGACCACCCACGGGTCGCTCTGCAGTCCGCTTCCTTCACGCAAGTCGAAAATCTCAGGTGTGGCCAGAGCGGTAGTGCAGCGGGGAGGGTGCGCGCCCGGCACACAGCCGACCCCGGCTCGATCCCCGGCACCCCACACGGTCCCCTAAGCACCACCGGGAGTTATCCATGATCACAGGGCCAGGCGGCAGCCCTAGGCACTGCCAGGTGTGGTCCCCAAGCAAGAAAAGTAAACAAAGTGGAAAAATCCTCAGGTAGGTCTCCTGGAAATCTGAACCATGACGGCGAAACTGCCCTGGAAGCGGGCGAGCCCGAAGCCACAGGGAAAAGGCAGAGTGGGGACCCACGCTCAGGGCCGGGTCCCTCTGCCACCCGGCCGAGTTCAGCAAGGGCGCGTCAGAGCAGCGCTGGACAAAGGGCGGGACACTTCAGCAGAGGGCTTTCAGAAAGTCGTCCTGGACGGCTGCCCACCCAGACGGGACTCTCCAACCGGCTCCTCACAGACATTCACCTCAACGGACTGGGGCGGGCGGCGAGGAGGAAGCCCCCTCCACAGAGCACGGGGCAGGGTCCCGCGTGGCAGATCGCGTACCCCGGACCCTTGGGAGACGGGGGAGGGGGTTCCCCGGGCACACAGGACACGCAGGCAGTTCAGGCCCTCCCAGGCACAGACGCCGTGGGAGGCGGCCGCAGCCCCGCCGCCCACCTGGCTGTTGGTATTCGCTGCCCCACACTTATTTAACAGAAGAATTATGCCTAAGACTTTAAGCTCGAACTTAAGGAAGCCTACAGAGAAATGATTAAACTGTGAGTGTCCTGGCACGGATGTGAATAATTATACATTAACACCCTTTCCCGGCCAGGTAATTGTCATTCAGCTCAATGCTGAGGAGGTGACTTCTGAGCAGGTGCTAACGGTTTCTGAACAACACTGGAGAGGAGCGAACTGCTCCGAGAACACCGTGGGGGAGAGAGACACTCAGAGGGAACAGAGGGAGAGACACTCTGTGGGAACAGGGAGAGAGAGACTGTGGGAACAGAGACACTGTCAGACAGAGGGAGAGAGACACTCTGTGGGAAGAGAGGAGAGATACTCTGTCAGAACAGAGGAGATAGTCTGTGGGAACAGAGGGAGAGAGAGACGCTCTGTCAGACAGAGGGAGAGAGACACTCTGTGGGAAGAGAGGAGAGATACTCTGTCAGAACAGAGGAGATAGTCTGTGGGAACAGAGGGAGAGAGAGACACTCTGTCAGACAGAGGGAGAGAGATAGTCTGTGGAGAGAGAGAGAGAGAGAGAGAGACACTCTGTCAGACAGAGGGAGAGAGACAGTCTGTGGGGAGAGAAAGAGAGAGAGACACTCTGACAGACAGAGGGAGAGAGATAGTCTGTGGGAAGAGAGAAAGAGAGAGAGAGAGACACTGTCAGACAGAGGGAGAGAGATAGTCTGTGGGAAGAGAGAAAGAGAGAGAGAGAGAGAGACACTCTGTCAGACAGATGGAGAGAGACAGTCTGTGGGGAGAGAAAGAGAGAGAGACACTCTGTGGGAACACAGGGAGAGAGACTGCGGGAAGAGAGGGAGGGGAGAACACGTGTCCGAGGGCTGACGCCTGTGGCCTGTGACAGACCGGAGGTCCAGGGAAGCCTGAGGACCTTGGTTCTGAGTCCCGGGGCCACCCCAGCCCCTGGGTGTCTGCACCCTGGCCCTTCTCTCCCCCGGACACTGGCCAGCCTCTCTCCTGGGAAGCCGGCGGGAGAGCCAGAGTCGGCGCCTGTGTCGAGAGCAGCTCAGAGCGGCCGCCCACCCCCTGCTCTGCTGAGGTGTGGCGGGCGGGTGGCAAGGCCATGGGCTCGCTCCTGCCGCCCACTTTCCGGGGTCCGTCTCCGGCCTCTGTCCATCTGCGCAGGCCGTGGGTAGAGTCCGCTTCCTCCTCAGGCCCCTCCCCAGGGCCGGGGAGCGGCTTCCATGGCGCCTGGTCTGAGTTGCACACGGCTGTCAGCCCACGGGCTCCCCCTTGCTGCTCCGGGAGACTCCTCCACTCTCCCTGCGGGGAAAGGCCGGGCTCTCCTCCCCACAGTGCTCCCGGCTCGTCTTACTCCTCCAATAGTGCTCCCGGCTCTGTCCAGCTTACAGAGTTGTAGCGAGTCCTGAAATCAGGTAATGCCGGTCTGATAAGAATTCTTTTTCCAGACTGCCTGGGACAACCGGGCCCTCTGACTCGTTAGGGGAAGGCCCATTCCTGTAGAAATGTAACCGAAGACTTAAAAGCTTGACAGCACTGAGTACAGACAACAGTCCACGGCAAAGTGCCCTCGTGGGATGACGCTTCTCAGCGGCCTGTGTTTCTGGTCAGGCCCTCGGCTCGCTCAGCCTCGCCTTAGAACGCTGGGTCGGATGTCTTGCTTTTTCATTTTCTTTTTTTTGCTTTTTGGGTCACACCTGGCAATGCACAGGGGTTACTCCTGGCTTTGCACTCAGGAATGACTCCTCGCGGTGCTCAGGGGACCATATGGGATGCTGGGAATCGAACCCGGGTCAGCTGTGTGCAAGGTAAACACCCTACCCGCTGTGCTATTGCTCCAGCCCTCCTTTTTAAAATTAAAGTAAATATAAAACACTACATTTGGCACAACTTTGAATTACCATTTTAATTTCATTATACAAATCCAGACTGTCTTCACCAAGGCCCCTCGGAGTGGGTGGGTTGTTTCCCTCCCCATCTCTAGCAGAGCCCCTGCAGCCGAAAACCTCCAGAACCCAGCCACAGCCATGCTCAAGGCCCTTCTCCACACACTTGGACGAGCCTCACACACGAAGGAACCGGCAGAGGAACCCAGGTGTGCGGGACCTGGGGCTGAGATCTCCAAGTCTGCTCGGATCGGGACTGGCCTCCTCCACCCAGATCCCCCATTTTCCAGTAGCTTGGCAGCCACACCCACAAACTGCCCCTGGCGCTGTGTAATCCCTTCAATGGCCAAGATCCAGAGACTATAAAACAGAGCTCCCTGAAGACTGATGCAATTCTTCCTGGAGTGCGCAGCCGTGACCTCTTTATTTGTTTATTTATTCACTCCCCTCCTTGAGCACAGAGCCAGGAGTCAGGCCTGAGCACAGAGCCAGAAGTCAGCCCTGAGCAGAGCTGGGTGTGGCCAAAAATCAAACCAAAATCCAACTCCCCCCGCCAACCCTGTGTCGTCAGCCTCGCCAGTTCTCTTATTAAGCAGCTATTTTAAAATCACGGAATTACGGAGCCGTGAGTCTACGGGAATGATCACGCAGCAGTGAGAGACGTAGGTGTGTGCGGGCTCTTCCTGTGTGCCCTGCACGGATTCTGCTCCCTTCTCCCAAGACCCTGGGGACAGTCGGCACATGGGGGCTTGGCCTCAGGACAGTTTGCACACGAGGCCTCGGCCTGAGCTGCCCCTCTCGGTGCCCCTTAGGTGCCCGTGGCCCCTGCGCCCAGTGGCTCTGGGGGACAGGCCAGCGCCCCCTCCTGCTCTGCTCCTGCCGGATCAGCCTCGCCTGGCGCGCTGTCTCCTCTCGGAGCTGGTCTCGCGCGCTGTCTCCCGCTGATGCCCGCACGGGCCGAGGAGGCCCCGAGACTGCGCCTCCTCACGGCCACGGAGGGCCGTCCCGCAGGGGCGCTGCTCTGGAGCCCCCTTTCCCAGCTACTGTCATGTTTTATTCCCACCAATCTCCGAAGGCCTAAAACTGTTCATGTTCTAATTTGACAAACATTTATTGGTGGGCTGGGGTGGCCGAGAACGGCCCTGGGTGCCAGCCCGAGGGGTCAGCTCCATCTGGACGAGGCGTCTTTTGGGGGCACGAGCGGACCCTCAGGGGACTGCTGTGGACCCCCCAATGGTCCTTCCTGGTCCCGCAAGGAGGGCGGGGGATCGTGCAGACACTGGCCGCCAGCTGCTGGGCGGGGCCATCCGCGGGCAGAGGCCTTCTCGCTCGCCGCCAACACCCCGTCCCCCGTCCCCCATCCCCCCGGGTGCGTGCGGGGAGCTGGCGCGCGGGCTGCTTCGGGGAACAGCCGTGCAGTTCCCGGGACCACGGCTCGTGGCCACACGTGCCCTGGGACGAGACTTCAGGGTGTGGCCGCAAACTACCCCACAGCGAGGGCTGATCTCACCGGTGCCGCCCGTGCGCCCCCGACCCCTTCCCAGCTGACGCCCCCGGGGACAGAGAGAGCCGGGTCTAACCTGGGGACCCCCGGAGCAGCTCTTGGGCGCTGCAGCGAGGCAGGAGCGCGGCCTGACTTACGCCCGGGAGGGGGCCGGAGCTCTCCCGACCACCCAGCGGGAGAGCTGCGCCCCCCGGGGAACTTCTGGGGCCTCAGACAGCAGGGCCACAGCCCCGGGGCCCCGACACACTTACCCACGAGCAGAGAAGGCCCTTCCCCACCGCCCTGCGCGGCGGGGCACGGGAGACCCAGGCCCTGAAGCCGAGACATCTCCAGGCCGGGCCGAGCGGGTCCCACTCTGGGCGTCTCCCTGAGCCTGTGTGGGGGCGGCCAGCGGCTCTCCTCCCCCGCCCCCCGCCCCGTGGCCGTCCGCCCTCCACGCCCCCCAGCCCTGCAGACCAGGGCCTGGGGCGTCAACGGCACACAGGCACTGCAGCGTTAATTAACACAAACGGGGCCGCTAACGACAGCTAAACGCATTCGCTTTGGCACAAGTAAACAAGCCCGCCCAGTGAAATTTCAAAGGCGATGCCGTGGTGGGGAAATGGCAACGCAGCCCGGGGGGAAGCTCGGGGACCAGCCAGGTGCCAACACCTGGGGACCGGCGGGCCGTGTGCGGGCCCAAAACGCAGACATGCTCAACATCAAAAGGTGTTAATGGTTTCAATATTTATCTGCTGCAGGGAAGTTCTCTAAAAAGAAGACAGGAAAAAAATTCTGCTAATGGCTGTGTCTTTGCCATTAAAATGAAAAGCTTAATGCATCTTATAATCAGAGGACAATTTGCAAATCATTAAGAGAAATGTAAAATTCCATTAAAATACAAATCAAGAGACTCTCCCTGGACTAATAATCTTTTTGATATTATTTTGCATTTCACTATTTCTGTTCCAATACCCAGGCCCCTCAAACGACCAGTTTCTGAACACGCTATTTACCAGCCTCCTTCCTTCCTTAACGGGAGAGGAGAGAAGGGCGATCTGCTATTCAGAGCAGGTACTAATGAAGAATTCCATATATTCTGAAATTTAATTAAAACCCCAAAGATTTCAAATTAGATGCAATTTGAAATGCCTGGGGCAGGAATACATGTGCTCCGTGGCAGGGGATCATACTGAAAGTTGGTGCCGTAATTGGCCCTGATGTATTTTTGTGTTGCTGGGCTGAAGCACAGAACTCATAACCATATAAAAATTCTCTGTAGATTACCTGCTCATTGAAAATGCCATCACTCAGGTAGTTCTCCACTAAATTACCATGCTACTAAAATGCGCAAAGTGATTCGGAGAGTGAAGTGGCACAGCTGGCCGGCGCTGCCAATGAGTTATGCATGCGTCAACGCGGCCTTTTTTCTTAGTAAAATATGCTCAGTTGAATATTAAAATATAATTGGCATTCAACCTAAGTAGCTTAAACCATTCTGTTATCTTCTTTTAAACCGATTTGGCTCCTCCACAGTTATTTTCAAGGATGCGATTCACAAACTAATGATACCATCATATTCCGCCAGATTTGTGCTGCTCCACATCCGTCATAAACGGGGCGGCCGCCACCGCCTGCCCGGGCCGTAATGGGGGCTGATCCTGGACATCAGAAGCCCAATTCTCGGGAAAGGGGCGGGGGAGTGCCGGCCACTTATGTTGGTTCTTGCATATTTCAGGCTAAGTGGAAGAGACGCGAGTGTTCGATGAGAACTGCGTCTCCCGGCCGTGCCCTGCGCCCGCCCATCCGAGGAAGAGGGACGCGCCGGGGGTCAGCCTTGCCTCGGCGAGGCACCGGATGCTCCTCCGGAGAGGGGCCAGTGTGAGCCCATGCCCCAGGAAGGACCGGTAGTGTGTGGGGGCCGGCCGCGCTGCCCAGAGGCCGGAGCAGCTCGCCACGGCGATGGACACCGGCTGAGGGAGAGGGCTGGGCAGTTCCCAGGGCGTCACTGGCACCTCGCACCTGGGAGGCAGGAAGCCGGCTCCGTAGTCGCCAGCTGACGGGGCTTCACTCCCTGCAGCCTTTAGGCCGCGGGGTCCGAGCTATGCTGCACACCGGCCACTCGCCCAGTGCGACAGGGGCCTCAGGTCTGAGAGTCTGAGGGGTCGCACAGCAGCGAGAGCCATCACCTCTACACGCCGGGCTCCCTCTCGGCCTTCATGCCACTTGTTCTGTACCGATATTGATATACTCAACTACGCACTGGGAACAGTGAATTTCGTGGGCATTTTAGTTAAAGTCTTTTCTCCAGAAACACAGGTAGAGATCATCCTATTTTTGCTAGAATGGTGCAGGAGGCATTACCAGGGCCTAGAAAATGGGATTGTGTGTTTTACGGCAACATGAATGCTGCGGCAATCTCCTCAGAAACAGCGTTGAATGATCACAGTGCAAACAGCAAACTTTAAAGCAAGGAGAAAATTTCCTTTGAAAAAAATCAACTCAAGGGGCTGGAGCGATAGCACAGCGGGGAGGGCGTTTGCCTTGCACTCGGCCAACCCGGGTTCGATTACCAGCATCCCATATGGTCCCCTGAGCACCGCCAGGGGTGATTTCTGAGTACAGAGCCAGGAATAAGCCCCGTGCATCGCCAGGTGTGACCCAAAAACCAAAAAAAAAAAAAAATCAACTCAAAAGGAATTACAATTTTTCAAAGCCAATGAAAATTACAGGACAAAGTGGCAGTTTACAGGCCCAGGTGGGCAGCCCTGAGCCCCGCGACCTTGGCGGGGAGGGTCCCAGTCCAGCAAGGACACTGCAGCGGGGCTTTCTCCAGGGAGCACACGGGGAGCACCAGGCTGTCTGCCTCGACTGGGGCTGCGCCTGGCGGTGCTCCAGGGCCGTGTCTGTCCAGCGGCTCCTGGGGTGGCCGGGTTCCGTGCATGGAAATCTAGGGCTCCTGGCACCAAGTCTCCGCTTGGCCCTGGGGCATCACCCCGGCCCCGGGTAACGAGTCTGACAGAAACACTCAGTGCTTTGCTGTCCGAGTCCAGGGCTGGAGACCACAGTCACGTCACGGCGACTCTCCCCAGGAAGGCGGCACTTGCATGGCTGCAGACCCTCAGGGTCTTACTGTAGAGGAGCCCCCTGACTGCTCGGCTGAGTCGGTGCGGGTGCCCTGGGCTGGACTCACCCAGGGGGCCCGGGGCTGTGGGCACTGTCAGGCTGCAGTTCCCCTGGCTGGTTCACGGGTGCCGTGGGACACAGGGTCCGAGCACCTCGTCAAGCGAGGCCGAACTCTGACCAACGAGCATCCCAAGACCCCCGGGTCCCTCCACCGCCCAGACCTCGCGAGGGGCAGGAGCCCAGAGCTGACCCTCCTCCCGGTCTGCGACACACGAGGCAGATTCACCTCCCCAGCAGCCGGCAGGAAAGGGGCATCTCCCACCCACCCACCCACCCGACCCCCTTCCCGACAGGTCGCAGGTCACCGAGGAACGAGCCCCGTCCCCGGGCGAGTTTAAAGAAGCAGCCTTCGCACTTCCCCGGGTGAGGGATCAAACCTAGGGCCATGAAGCAAGGGCAGGGCTGTGCCACCCACTCACAGACCAGCCCCGGAGAGGCCTTTGTCACCCTCCGGCCAGGTCATCCTGCCTCGCCTCACTGACCACATGCCGGTCCGTGAGCAAGAAGACACTCGCACAACCTCGAACTCGGCTAGAAACGCCAGTAAAATGTCTCCTTAAGTTTACAAAATCGTTTCAAGCAATAATGAAGAGAGTTAAACTTAATCTAGGGTGAAACGCACGGCAGGAGCATTTGATCGCCAGGTCAATATAGCGGGAGCGAGAGTGCCTCAGTGAGGCAGGTCTGTGCCATCCACTCAAGCATGTGCACACACACATGCGCACACACGCCCTCACATGCTCACAAGCACGCACATGCACACGCACTCACATGCACACACATGCACACGCACACACATGTACTCACACATGCACATGCACTCACGTGCACTCATTCACACACACATGAACGCACATTCGCACACGTGCACATGCACTCACACACATGCCTACACATGGGTACTCACAGTCTGTTTATGAACACATTTGTCTATCCAAACATTTTTATGTCCTAGGGAGGGGTGAAAATCATATAAATCTGGCAAAATACCAAAGGGAAGCTTTCTAGAGCCCCGACGTCTGGGAAGGCTAAAACGAACAAACAATGCGGCCCAACCGCCGAGCCGTCCAGACTGCCCGCGTCCAGGACGCCGCAGGACCAAGCGGAAACCAGCGCTGACAGTGACTACCGGGCAGGGGACAGCATGGTGGCCGGGGCTGGACTCACCCAGGGGGCCCGGGGCTGGGGCTGTGGGCGCACCCAGGGGGCCCGGGGCTGGACTCACCTGGGGGCCCGGGGCTGGACTCACCCAATCTGGGCCCTGAGCTCTGGCCAGCGAAATTCACCAATGGGGCACCTGTGGCCAGTGACCCTCACTCTGTCCCAAGGGCACAGACCAAGAGCTGGTGTGCCCAGGGCAGGCCCGCCGTGGGCTCGGCCCCTGGAGACAGGGACAGGCCAGGCAGGGCCACAGCCCCTCACCGAGGCCTCGGGATAGGAGCCGCTGAGCCCCCAGGCCCTGGCCCGGGGTCTGGTGCCCCTTCGTCTCTGTGGAGTTTCCAGCGGGGCCCCCCCGGGGTCCTACCCACACGGGCTGTGCCACACACAGGCTCCCTCGAAGCTGCCGGCAGCGGGGAACGAGGAGGCAGACGCGGTCCCTGACAATGGGGACGCGGCAGGACCCAGCGGTGGGCGGGGGGTGGGGCACTCGGATGCCTGGCTCTGCCTGGGGAGGGGCCTTGCCACGGCTCCCCAGAACACCCCGGGTCCAAGGGGGCCGAGACTCGGCCACACACCCTGCCACCTTCCAGAACCTTCCCTTGGCCGACGCCTGCCTCACTTCCCCAGGGCGCCCGGTCTCTGGCCGTGGGAAGCAGCTCTGGCTGGAGGGGCGCAGCCCCCGGCTTCCTGCCCAGCGGGCCTAACGCAGAGCTGGGCCCCGGCCTCACCCGTAAGGGTCCTGGGGCTGCAAAGCCCCCACTCAGCTGGCACCTGCCTGTGACCCTGCGTCCAAAGGGCAGGAGCTGGCAGTGTCCAGGGCGCACACAGCGTCTCCCGAGGGCCCGGCAGCACGGTGACGAGGTGGCCCCGCCCAGGGCGCAGGAGGGAGGACGAGGAGGCCCTCCCTGGAGCTCCGGGGGCTGCCGGGGCTGGTCTCCAGCCTGACTCGGCCCTGCGAGCTCGCCCCGCTGAAGCTGAGGGTCGGGGGTCCCGCTGGGGGCAGGAGCGAGTGGACGCTCGTGGGGAGGCCAGCTTCCCCGGCCTCTGAGAAGTCACGAGCTTGCCTGGAGCTGGCAGGTGTGGGACGGCGGGTTTTGCCGTGGTCACGCGGCGTGTCTCACAGCCACGCGCCAGCAGCTGTGACAGGAATCGTGGAAGTGCTGAGCACTGCGTTTCAGAGGGAGCACTGCAGGCTTCAGGAAGAAAACTCAGAGCCCGTCGTGAAAGCCGCCGAGCGTGAGACAGCGCGAGGGTGCGGGCCGCGGGGACACTCCCCCCCTCCCGGGCCCCCTTGCCGCTCTCGCCGCTGGCCCCTCGGCCTCAGCAGGAGCCGAGCTGGTTCGGGGCGTGAGGACGGGGGAGTCGGGAAGCCGCGAGGGAAATGCGGGGCTTCCTGTCGGGAAGGACGGACTCAAAACCAACGAGAGCACTTCTGGGGGCCCCCGGCACCCCGACACTCGGCAACACTGGCCGCTCAGCCTCCTCCCAGACGCTGCCCCGGGAGCGGCACAGGCCCTCGCCCTCGGCCGGTCCCCGCCCGCAGAGGCAGCCGGGCAGCTGGGTCACACCTGGGAAATTCTCCTCCACAGAAGCGGGGCCCGAGGCTTCACCTGCCACACGGCCCAGTCAGTCCTGACCACGGGAGGCCTGAACTGACAGGGCTGGATGCAGGGAGTCTGGGCTTGGAGCAGACGGCAGGACAGAGGGAGCACTACAGTGGGACAGAGGGAGCACTGTGAAGGGACAGGGAGCACTACGGTGGGACAGAGGGAGCACTATGAAGGGACAGGGAACACTACGGTGGGACAGAGGGAGCACTAAGGCAGGACAGGGAGCACTGTGAAGGGACAGGGAGCACTACGGCGGGACAGGGAGCACTGTGAAGGGACAGGGAGCACTGTGAAGGGACAGGGAGCACTACGGCGGGACAGAGGGAGCACTGAGGCAGGACAGGGAGCACTGTGAAGGGACAGGGAGCACTGTGGTGGGACAGAGGGAGCACTGCGGCGGGACAGAGGGAGCACTACAGCGGGACAGAGGGAGCGGGCCCTGGGCACCGGGGCAGGTCACAGCGTGCAGGTCTCGGGAGCAGACCCCTGGTGCAGTGGAGGCAAAGCTTGGCCCGCCGGGGCTGTGGCAGCGGTAGCGGGGCCGGCACCCAGGGCCTCTCCTCTACTCCGGCACCTGCCGACAGTTCCGACAGGCTGTTCGAGTCCCAGCCAAGAGGAGGGTCAGATCTTTTTTTAAATTTTTATTAGTGAATCACCGTGGGGTGCAGTTACAAACTTTCGTTCACGTCCCTCCACCAGTGCCCATTCACCCCACCAGTGTTCCCAGTGTCCCTCCCACCCTCCCACCCAGCCCCCACCACCCCGCCCTGCCTCAGCTGCAGGGCGTTCCCTTTTGTTCTCTCTCCTGTAGGGTGTTGTAGTTTGCAGTAGAGGTACTGAGTGGCCTTCATGCTCGGTCTATAGTCTACTTTCGGCACTCGGCTTTCAACCCGAGTGGATCCTCCCAACATCCTCTACTAGGTGTTCCCTTCTCTGTCTCAGCTGCCTTTTCCCCAGCATGTGAGGCCAGTCCAAGCCGTGGAGTAGATCTCCTGGTCCTTATCTCTACTACTCTTGGGTGTTAGTCTCCCATTCTGCTACTTTATATTCCACATATGAGTGCAATCTTTCTATGTCTGTCTCACTCTGACTCATTTCACTCAACCATGATACTTTCTATGTTGATCCACTTATGTGAAAATTTCTGACTTCATCTTTTCTGACAGCTGCATAGTATTCCATTGTGTAGGTGTACCAAAGTTTCTTTAACCAGTCATCTGGTTTTGGGCACTCTGGTTTTTTCCAAATTTTGGTTATTGTAAACAGTGCTGCAATGAACATACAAATGCAGATGTCATTTCTACTATACCGTTTTGCCTCTCCGGGATATATTCCCAGGAGTGGTATTGCTCGGTCAAATGGGAGCTCAATTTCTAATTTTTTGAGAATTGTCCATATTGTTTTCCAAAAGGGCTGAACCAGTCGGCATTCCCACCAGCAGTGAAGGAGAGTCCCTTTCTCCCCACATCCACGCCAACACCAGTTGCTTTTGTTATTTTGGATGTGGGCCAGTCTCTGTGGTGTGAGATGATATCTCATGGTTGTTTTGATCTGCATCTCCCTGATGATTAGTGATGTCAAGCATTTTCTCATGCGCCTCTCAGACATTCGGATTTCTTCTTTGGGAAAGTTTCTGTTCATTTCATCACTCCATTTTTTGATTGAGTCAGCAGTTTTCTTCTTGTGGAGTTCAACCAGTGCCTTGTATATCCTTGATATTGACCCCTTATTGGATGGGTATTGGGTGAATATCCTTTCCCATTCTGTAGGCTGTCTTTGTACTTTGGTCACTGTTTCTTTTGAGGTGCAGAAGCGTCTTAGTTTAGGGTAGTCCCATTTGTTTATCTCTGTTTTCACTTGCTTGGCCAGTGGCGTGTCATCTTTGAAGGTACCGTTGGCTTCATTATTGTGGTCGGTTTTTCCCACCTTGTCTTTAATATACCTTAGGGATTCTGGTCTGATGTTGAGGTCTTTAATCCATTTTGATCTGACTTTTGTACGTGGTGATAGGTGGAGTTCTAAGCCCATTTCTTTTGCATGTAGCTGTCCAGTTTTCCCAGCATATATTTCGGCGTATGTGTCAGAATATTCAACCCTGTTCCACTGGTTTGTGGCTCTGCCTTTGTTCCAGTACCATGCTGTTTTAATTACTACCACTTTGTAGTACAGTTTGAAGTTGGGCAGGCTGATTCCTCCCATTTTCTTTTCCCCAAGAATTGCTTTAGCTACTCGTGAGGGCTTATTGTTCCATATGAATTTCAGGAGTGCTTGCTCCATTTCTTTGAAGAATATCAAGGGTGTCCTTATAGGGATAGCATTGAATTTGTACAATGCTTTGGGGAGTATTGCCATTTTGACGATATTAATTCTTCCAATCCATGAGCAGGGTATATCTTTCCATTTCCTCGTGGCTTTCTTTTATTTCCTGAAGTAGCATTTTGTAGTTGTCTTTATACAAATCCTTTACCTCCTTAGTTAAGCTGATTATGAGGTACTTGATCTTTTGAGGCACAACTGTGAACCGACTGCTTTTATCATGTCGCTTTCTTCTCTCTCATTATTTGAGTATAGGAAAGCCATGAACTTTTGGGTATTGCTTTTATAGCCTGCAACTTTACAATTAGTCTAATGGTTCTAGGAGTTTCTTGGTAGAGGTTTTAGGGTTTTCTAAGTACAGTATCATATCATCGGCAAATAGTGAGAGCTTGATTTCTTCCTTTCCTACCTGAATGCCTTTAATATCTTTTTCTTGCCTAATAGCTATTGCAAGTACTTCCAGTACTCTACTGAACAGAAGTGGAGAGAGTTGGCATCTTTATCTCGTCCCTGTTCTTAGAGGGAAGGCTCTTAGTTTTTCCCCATTGAGGACAATGCTTGCCATAGGCTTGTGATAAATGGCTTTGACTATACTGAGGAAAGTCCCTTCTATACCCATTTTGGCAAGAGTTTTCATCATAAATGGGTGCTGGATCTTGTCAAATGCTTTTGTCTGCCTCTATTAATATGATCATATGGTTCTTATCTTTTCTTTTGTTGATATGATGGGTTATGCTGATTGATTTCTGAATGTTAAACCATCCTTGCATCCCCAGGATGACTCCCACTTGGTCGTGGTGTATGATCTTTTTGATGAGTTGTTGAATTCTATTTGCTAATATTTTGTTGAGAATCTTCACATCTGTGTTCATCAGGGATATTGGCCTGTAGTTTTCTTTTCTTGTGGTGTCTTTGTTTGCTTTTGGTATTAGGGAAATATGAGCCTCATAGAAACTGTTTGGGAGGGTTTCTGTTTCTTCAATTTCCTGGAAAAGCTTGAGAAGAACTGGCAATAGGTCCTCTTTAAGTGTTTGGAAGAATTCGCCAGTGAATCTGTCTGGACCCGGGCTTTTGTTTTTGTGGAGACTTTTGATTACAGTTTCAATTTCCTTGATATTAATGGATCTATTAAGGTACTCCAGGTCTTCTTGGATCAGCCTTGGGAGATTGTAGGAATCCAGGAATCTATCCATTTTTTTTTTTAGGTTCTCTTGTTTCGTGGCTTACAGACTTTCAAAGTAGTCTCTGATGATCTTTTGAATTTCTTTGGTTTCTGTTGTGATGACCCCTTTTATAAGGGTTCTCCTCTCTCTTTCCTTGTGAGTCTTGCTAGTGGTTTATCAATCTTGTTTATTTTCTAGAGCAGGGTCAGGCCTTTCCAGACGGGCACCGGGAAGCTCTGGGTCAGTGGCGTCTCCCGCTGCCCCTCTCCTGGCACGTGGACCCGCCCTCCATGCGCCCAACTGCGCAGTGTGGGTCCCAGTGGACAGGACCGCGGCTCTGGGGGGTCACATGACCAAAGACGGCCCCCACCCTGCCCCACCAAGCCCGGGCTCCCCACCCTTGTCCCGTGTCCCCTGCAGACCCCTCCGTGTCCCTCCCCCCATTCACCTTCTCCCTGGCACTTCATTCTGTGCTGGAGGGTCGGGGCTCGCCCACCCAGGCTGGTCGCCGACGGCCTCCTGGCCTGTCCTTGCCCTCGCGGCCTGTTTCCGGGAACATGAGACCCTCCAGTGCCCGGGTGGGGGTCCGCGGGCCTGGTGCTGTGTGAGGTGCGTCACACCCGCCCCCCGGCCTGGCTGCGTGGGCAGAGGTGAGCGTGTCTTAAATGGGTGCTTCTGTGTCCGGGAAGAGGCCGTGATGTGGGGCCGTGGCTCCCCCGGGCTGGACTCCCCGTGTCTGGGGCGGCCCTGCACCCCCCAGGGCCGAGCAGGCTAAGTCTCCTGACAACAGCCCGCGCGGACGGAGGAGGAGAGCCGCAGAAGGAAAGGGTCCCAGCGCGGGGGTCAGCGCCAATTAGCTCCGTGTTAGCCGCCGCGTGACCGTCCGGCCCCTCCTCCTCCGGCTGTAAAATCCCACACCTGGTCCCCGCGGGAGGAAGTGCTCGGGCTAAAGGGGAAAAACTGCACAAGCAGAGGCGGGGAAACTGCCCTCAGCAGGTGACCCGGCCCAGGGGACCCTCAGCCCTTCCCCACGGCGCTGCCCGCTGCCCAGCCTCGGCCCAGGGGCCGCCCTTGTCCTAGCAGGAAGCTCAGCCTGCGGCCTAGGGCTGACCTGCCCTGCCGGGAGGGCCGGAAAGGGGAAGGGGAGTGGGGAGGGAAGGGGGGGAGAGGGAGAGTCCAGAGGGGAGTGAGGAGTGAGAGGGGTCATTCCTACCCTCAAGGTCACTTCCAAGTCCTGGGGGTGGGAGGGCGGGGCCGGGCCCAGGCCCAGGCCACTGGGGGCTCCAGGACGGGCTCTTGGATGCCGGGGGCACTGCCCACTCTCCAGCCCCTCCGCCCTGCCCCTGCCTGGCCCGGCCACAGGCTCCTCTGGACACAAGGGTCTAGACACCAAGGCACGTGGCCTGGGCAGCGCCTGTCCACACCCACTCCCTCCCGCAGGGCAGAGTCCAGAGGCCCCGAGACCCCCAAGGGTGCTCGGACCCAGTGCACCCAGCCTGTGGCCGGCCTGGGGGAGGGGGCGGGACCCCGTAGCCCTCCGTCTCTGACTCAGTTCCCCACTGGGCCCCGCTGGCGCCCCCCGCTGGCGCCCCCCGCCGGCGTCTGTCCCGGCAGCTCTTCCCGCCTCCCCACTGGCTCAGCCGCCGCCTCTCGGGGCCTAAAATGACAGTTGCCACGACGAGCCCTTGTCACTTACTGGGGGGAGATCTGAAATTCGGGGCTGGAGCAACAGGGCAGCGGGCAGGACACTGCTTTGCGCAATCCCCGGCACTTCACACGGTCCCCAAGTCCTGCCAGAAGTGATCCCTGAGCACAGATCCAGGAGTCAGCCCTGAGCACTGTCAAGTATGGCCCCCAAACAGGAAGGGAGGAAGGTAGGAGGGAGGGAGGGAAGGGAGGGGAGGGCGGCTCTAGATCACTTTCCGGTCTGCTCCCCAAGAAGCTCTGTCATCTCCCCCTCAGGATGGGCCTGTGGACAGACACCTGCCTGCTGGCGTGGCCACGGAGAGCCTGTGGGCCAGCCCTGGCCTCAGCTGCTGAGACACACACAGAAATTTCAACACGTCCTTCCCCTGGTCCCGAAGGACGAGGCCAGGCCCCTCCGACACGTGCCCTGAAAACTCCTCTATGAGACACACCACAGAGGCACTGCCACCGGGGCTGCCACGGGAGTGTCACGAGCCTGTCCTGCCACGGGAGTGACACGTGTGACCATCACGAGCCCGTCCTGCCACGGGAGTGACACGTGTGACCATCACGAGCCCGTCCTGCCACGGGAGTGACACGTGTGACCATCACGAGCCCGTCCTGCCACGGGAGTGACACGTGTGACCATCACGAGCCCGTCCTGCCACGGGAGTGACACGTGTGACCATCACGAGCCCGTCCTGCCACGGGAGTGACACGTGTGACCATCACGAGCCCGTCCTGCCACGGGAGTGACACGTGTGACCATCACGAGCCCGTCCTGCCACGGGAGTGACACGTGTGACCATCACGAGCCCGTCCTGCCACGGGAGTGACACGTGTGACCATCACGAGCCCGTCCTGCCACGGGAGTGACACGTGTGACCATCACGAGCCCGTCCTGCCACGGGAGTGACACGTGTGACCATCACGAGCCCGTCCTGCCACGGGAGTGACACGTGTGACCATCACGAGCCCGTCCTGCCACGGGAGTGACACGTGTGACCATCACGAGCCCGTCCTGCCACGGGAGTGACACGTGTGACCATCACGAGCCCGTCCTGCCACGGGAGTGACACGTGTGACCATCACGAGTCCGTCCTGCCACGGGAGTGACACGTGTGACCATCACGAGTCCGTCCTGCCACGGGAGTGACACGTGTGACCATCACGAGCCCGTCCTGCCATGGGAGCGCCATGCGAGTGCCATGTGCCCATGCTGTGCTGGCCGGTGGCGGAGAGGGACAACGGCACACTAAGACGCCTCGTCCCACCCGGTGCCCCCCTCCCCCCACTCTGCAGGCCTCGGCTTTACTGAGTGGCCATCTGGGAGGGGTGGAGCCACACCTGCCGCCTGTCTGATGATGTGGCAATGCTGAGGGGCGTCAACAGCGGGAGCTGTGACGTGAGCCTGGGTCAGGGTCAGCGCTGGGCAGGACCCGGGCAGCACTGACCTTGCAGGAAGAGCGGGTGGTGGAGGGCCGGGCAGGGCAGCAGCCCCGCAGCTGCGGGCTCGCGGAAGTAGGCGTGCAGCCAGGCTGCGCACTGCTCCAGCGGCGTCGGCGTGTCCTTGGGGGGCGCGGGGGCTGCCACCGGGCTGCAAAGGCAAGGACAGGAGCTTAGCAGGAGGTTCCCACACGGGAGCGGAGCCGCGTCCTCACTGTGGCCGAGACGGGGACCATCTCCGGCCCCGGGAGCACTGGGCAGGAGCAATGGTGGCCACCTCCTTCTGGGTCGCAGGCGCCCTGAGGCCTGCGGGGAGCACTGTGCAGACCGTTGCGGGGGCCACACCCGCAGAGACACCAGCTGTCCCCAGGCCCCAGGCCCACAGGTCTCCGGGCACCCCCGCTCGGGAAGGATATGTGAAGAATTTTATAGTAGTAAAATTCATCTCAAATTGGTTTTTTATGCTTGTGCTAAAGATCTCAACCTCTGGCTCCGTCTGCGGCGCCTTTTAACTCTTTCTCCACCGGCACTGGGTAACCGTTCAGGGGTGAAACGTAATTAAACTGTTTGATTCTCAAGCCAGGATTTATGACTCTGCATTTAACACGCACGGCATTAAACACACATAAAACCACTTTTTAAAGCCGTGACACAGATTTCCATTTCTACCATAAAGTGGAATTTATCCCCGTCCTGGCCTCTCCCCAGCGGGCGTCTCGGTCCCCGAAGGGCACCCGTGGCCTGCTCGGGCTCCCTCCCCGGGGGCCACGCGCCCAGGAGTCCCCATCCCGAGGCCCCGGGAGACGCGTGGCCCCGGGCTGGGGTCCAGGGGCTTCAGTCCCGGCCCACAGCGCCCGGCGAGGCGGCGGCCGGGATGAGGCGGAAGCTGGTCCTGCTGCCGGACGCCCTGAGGCCGAACCTCCTGCCACCAGCGAGCACCCCAGCAGGCGCCCGGGAGAGGGGCAGAGCTGGGCCCTGTCCCGTCACTGGCCTTCCCGGGGCACCCGGGCACACCCTCGGGGAGCCGCGGTGGCCATCACTGAGGGTCCGGGGGAGGCCTGGGCGGGGCGGGGCGGGGCATGCGGGCACGGGGACCCTCTTCTCGAGGACGCGGGTCCGGGCCCAGCAGGGCAGCCTCTGGAAGCCCTCTGGGACGTGCCCACTGGCCGCAGGCCGTGTCCACCCGTCCAGTTTCCCGGGTTAAGAGCAGGGGCTTGTCCTGTGTCGGGTGGGTCTTTCCTGCGTTTCAGAACGTTCTGCCAAAGCTCGGGGGATTCTGTTCCAGGAGACGGGACGAGAACTGCCGCTGGCCCGCCCGGGGCTCGAGTCTGCCCACAGAGCTGGCCGGACACCGGGACTGGGCTGGGCCCGGCTGCTGACACAGGTCAGCCTCGCCACGCCCTGCCCCTGCCGCCCCCCTTACGCCTCTCCCCTGCCTCCTCTGCCCCTGCCGCCCCCCTTACGTCTCTCCCCTGCCCCCTCCGCCCCTGCAGCCCCCCTTACGCCTCTCCCCTGCCTCCTCTGCCCCTGCCGCCCCCCTTACGCCTCTCCCCTGCCTCCTCTGCCCCTGCAGCCCCCCTTACGCCTCTCCCCTGCCTCCTCTGCCCCTGCAGCCCCCCTTACGCCTCTCCCCTGCCTCCTCTGCCCCTGCAGCCCCCCTTACGCCTCTCCCCTGCCTCCTCTGCCCCTGCTGCCCCCCCTTACATCTCTCCCCTGCCCCCTCCGCCCCTGCCGCCCCCCCTTACGCCTCTCCCCTGCCCCCTCCGCCCCTGCCGCCCCAGCTGTGCCCTCCCCTCCAGGGCTTCCCACCCTGCCCCAGGCGAGCGGGCTCCAGATGCCGAGTGTGCTGGTATGTGGTGGGGGACGGGCCCCCCAGACCCACTTCCACAGCAGAGAGCCAGAACCGCTGCCCGGACGTGGGGCTGGCGGCCTCGGGCAGGGCCGGGCAAGGCCCGGGGCCGCCTCCTGCTGGTTCTCGGGCAGGGACGGATCTGCCCCTACCATCCCACCACAGACCCGGCCAGCCCAGAGGCGGGCTCGGCCCACCCGGCTCCTGCCAGAGGCTACACGCGCGTGTCTGGGCAGGTGGCGGTGCTGGGGGGGCGACTCCCAGCGGGATCGAACCCAGGGCAGTGCAGCCGGGCGAGCGCCCGCCCCGCTGTCCTGCAGCCCAGCCCTGGGCACTGGTTCCTAACAGCAACTAAGCCCTTGGTACTGGGGGTTTAAGTTAATGTCGGGACTGAGACAAGACCACAGAGAAATTTCCGGCAGTATTTCAACACTCACCAACACACAGATAACTGCACAGAGACCTGCAGACACGGCCCAGGTGAGGCACCTGCCCCAGGAATGGAGCAGTTTTTCTTTTTAAAAATAAACGGATTCCTTTAAAAATACAGGAAAGCATTTAAAGAAGACAATTTAAAGAGCACGCCTGGCGTACTAGAGGCCTCAGAAAGGATCTTCACGTTCCCCCCTAAACGTCCCAATTGTTAAAAGGAAAATTGTATTTTATCAACATTTTAACATATCATTAAAAATCTCTACTCTTTGACAGATGAAGATAAAAACACCCCAAAACTATAGATGAATTATCAGGTCCCTGATGGTTCCAAAACAATTACAGGATGCAGAGCAATCTAGTTAAATTTTATTCAAAAGCTTACTACACTTGTGTTTTCTTTTATTTTTCTATCAAGAAACCCATGAGGGTTAAGCACGATTCATTATGTATGAGGCCTCACTTGCGGGGGCTGACTGTTGATTAATAGCAAAGTTTGCTGTGTGTACATATGCAACACTAGACGCATGCAATATGCTAACTTATTCTTTCACGGAAACTAATTATTTACAAAAATGACTACTTGAGACTACAATTTATTAAACGCACGCATCCAGCCTCCGTGTGGCCCCCAAAGACAGTCCGGGATGAAGATCTTTTACTTGATGTGACAACTTGGAGAAACGCAGTTATTAATATTGTAAATGTGGCAAATAATGAGTTCAAATAGCCTCTGTCTGCGCGGAGCCGGGTCGCGCGGAGCGCACGGCTCAGACGAGGCAGCGGGGCCCTTCCCAGCTGAATCTAAGCTCCGAGCGACGGGCAGAGACATTAGCCATGGACGCGTGTGGCGGGGAGTGACACTGCGCGGGTTCCGGGCCGGATTCCGGGCCGAGCGGTTCCCTCTGCTCCTGAGGAAACACTCGCCGAAGAAACACCCCAGCCAGAGGCGTGGGTGGCGGGTGGGGCCGGGCCGGCCGTGCCCGGGGGCCAGAGGAGATGCCAGGGGTTGGGCCGGGACAGAACACGCGTGCAGAGGCTGCTTCTGGGCCGCCACACTCCTGGCGCTCCCTCAGTGCTCGCCCCGCCCACCTCCTAGAAGGGACTTTCCACTGTCAGCATCCTACTGGGTCCCGTCCTCCCCTGTCCTCCCCCGTCCTTACCCGACCTGAATCCTTCCTCCCCCAGAGGCAAGAGTCGGGGATGTGTCCCCTGGCCGAGAGTGACAGAGGGGTCGGCCCTGGTCGCCGGGAGTGGCTGTGGCTCTTCCCGGAGGATTCTGGAAGGTGACTCTTCCCGTGGGTCCGAGGTGCTCCCATGTCCCGCCTGCGAGGTCACCCGGAGCCGTGCCCAGCCCACAGGTAGGA
Source organism: Sorex araneus (assembly GCF_027595985.1). Lineage (NCBI taxonomy): Eukaryota > Metazoa > Chordata > Mammalia > Eulipotyphla > Soricidae > Sorex > Sorex araneus. The sequence continues at coordinate 1,725,430 of NC_073312.1, forward strand.
GACAACAGTCGGGACACCCAGGAGCTGCCTCGGCCAGCAGGACGGACAGCAAGAAAGCGCCTGAGGGCAGCCGTGCCAGGGCTGGGGGTGGAGAGACCCCCGTGGGCGCCCAGCCGAGCCGTGTCCCCCTCGCCAGGAGCAGGGCAGCGCCCAGCCCGAGGCCCAGAGCACTCGGCCGAGTTGCGGTGGCCCCGGTCGGCAGCGAGGGGACGCAGGCTGCAGGGCTGCAGGAGGTCACGCGTCTAGTGGCCAAGATGCAACAGCCCTCGCCACGGGACACGGCGCCCCCGTCAGGGCAGCAGTGGGGTCTTCCCGCCGGGTCTGTGGGTGCTCCTGTCAGCTCTCTCCCACCCGCTGGCAGGGATGAAGCTTCCGAGAGATGCCGGGGGGCTGGGCCCCTGGGCAGAGCAGCCCCTCAGGGACCCTCGCGGCCGGCGAGACCCTGGAGGTGTGTGCACAGCGGGCGGAACCCGGGCAGGGTGGGGCTGGTGCGCGGGGATCCAGCCTCCTCTGTAGCTACACGGCCCCCACGGGGAGCGTCCGGGCTCACCCACACCGAGGGGCTTTCCTGGGGAAACAGCCCCCCTGTGAGTGCAAGGCCAGAAGCAGCCCCAACCCCGTACGAGACCGACACCCCACCCCCGTCCCCGTACTGACACCTCCACCTCCCGTACTGACACCCCCACCCCCCATACTGACACCCCCACCCCCCATTCCTGTACTGACACCCCCACCCCCTGTACTGACACCCCCACCCCTGTCCCCGCACTGACACCCCCACTCCCGTCCCCGTACTGACACCCCCATCCCCGTACTGACATCCCCACCCTGTCCCCGTACGGGGTTGTGGCTGCTTCTGGCCAGAAAGCAGAAATCAAAACCCTTAAAATGTGGACCCCCCCACCCCCACAAGACCCCAAGGCCGACCCCCTCGGGCTGCTCCAGGGCTGCTTGTCGCCCTGGGGGACGATTTTGCCTCAGGAGGGGCGGGGCTGCCCTCCCCCGGCACAGGGTAACTCGCCCCCCTCCTTCCAAGGGTGGCTCCCGTGAGGACTGGCCCGCGGCCCGGGCTGGAGGGCCACTAGCTCGCCCATTGGCCTGACCTGCAGAAACCCCGCCCGGTCCACACGGGTCACCCCAGCCGCGGGCAAGCCCTGGGCAGATGCAGTGGCTCCGCCTCCAGGCGGAGACGCCCCTGGCGCTGGGTCCAGCCCAGGCCTGCTGTGGCTTCCCGGGGTCTCGCTCTCCACTCGTGGCTGCAGCAGGCCGCGTCTGTCCATGGGCTGGGAAGGCCGCGTTTAATATCAGACAGGCAGATCGACTACACATTAGTGGCCAAAAAAATCTTAAGCAACTATTAAACGGACAGTTAATGTAATTGTGTTTTAAAACACTGAGGTCATATTTAATTTTGAATCGAAACCCTTAAAATGTGCTTTCTGGCAAGGACAGAGCCATAAAACAACGTTAGCTACAGAACAAACCGAAAACGTACATTATTAAAATAAATCTCTTTTCCAGAGCATTGATATTTGAAAGGGGCAGATTCCAGGACGCAGGAAACATTCGTCAGCCCTGAGTGGGGCTGGCGGCTCTGCCAGAGGTGACAGCAGCGAGGAGGGGACAGGGCCCGGCGTCCCCGAGGGCCGGTCAGGCCAGCATCACCCCGGACAGGCATGACCCCGAGCTCTCCCAGGGACACCAGCCAAGGGCCCCTGTAGGAAGCGTGAGCCTTCTCCGAGCAGGCTGGGCAGTCCAGCTGTACTGGCCCGTCCCCTCTCGGAGTGGCCCCGCAGGCCCGGAGCGGGAAGGCGGCACTGACAGACCCCGACAGCAGGAGCCCCGGGGGGGGCCCAGCCTGAGCAGCATGTGGGGGGCAGGAGGGGAGCAGGGCCCTGGCCACTCGCCCACTCGGGCTCAGCTCTCGTCCCTGATGGTGACCGCAGGCTCCGCCTGGCCCCACCGCAGGCTGAGGGGTCCTGGTTTCGGGCACGGTGGTCTCGGGGCAGGCTCTGAGGCGACTCCAGGCTAACGCAGAGGGTAGTGAGTCCCGGGAGACACTCGCTCTGGAGGATTTTAACGGCAGCGCAAACAGTGCAAGCCTGGCAGATGGGGGGGGGGGCGCCCGGGGGGCAGCTCCCGGCCTGAATTCTGCCCCCAGGGAGTAAGACGGAGAAGCCGCAGGGCCTGGCTCGGCTCGGACCCGAGCAGCAGTGCACGCCTGCCCCGCCACAGGTCCACGGCCAGCAGGGCCCGTCACGAGTGGTCACGGCCATTTGAAGGGAGGCGTGAGGCCCCTCTGGGGGTCAGAGGGCGGCTCCTGTGGCAGGGTGCCAAGAGAGGGGACACGCGCTCTCCGTGGGGCTGGAGACTGACCCCGGGGCTGGTCGTGCCCCGCCCAGGTTGGCCCACGCTCAGGATGCAGCCGCGGTGCCTCCTCCCCCTCGCGCGGCTCCCACGGCCCCAAGCCCAGCCCTGCCCAGTGGCCAGCCCACGGCGGGCTCCCTTGGCTGCACGCTGGCTCCGAGGACGCTGGCCACTGGCCGCTCCTGGGGTCCCTCCGGGTGCCTGGAACTTCAGGGGCCCGTCCGCGCCCCGCCCTCCACGTCTGTCCAGCCGTGCCTCCTCCCGCAGACGGGGCCTGGTGGGCATCACACTGACCCTGGCTGCATCCCCGCCCTGCGGCTCCCTAGCCCAGAGCCTGGGGCTCAGCCCCCATTTTCTCCATGGCGCACGCAGCCCCCAGCCTCGCGGGTGCCCTGGGGGGCTCTGTCCCTCTCATCTTGGTGGCCTTGAGCCAAGCGCCCATGTGTGCGGTCACTTCGCTGGCGGACGATTGTGCTGGTGGGCAGCCTCCCCCGGAGACCTCCCCACGTGGCCCGATGGCAGCCCCTGGGCTCTGGCTGGGCCCCCCAGGAGGCAGCAGCCAACGTCGGAGGTAGGGGCCACCCCACGGCGGGGTGCGCGAGTGAGCTCCGCAGAGGGTCGGCCTGAGCCGCTGCTGCCCAGCCCCCGGCTGAGCCCTAGGCCCGTCCAGGCAGCGCCCGCACCCAAGGGCCCCACTTCCGGGTCACCCGTGTCCTCCTCTCGCCTGCTCCCCTGAGGCTGGACATCGCTCGCCTGCGCTCCTGGCTCAGAAACTGAGCGTCCACCCCAGGCAAAGCCGGCACGCTGGCGGCACCGAGGCCTGGAGTCTGCAAACTGCCTCGCTTGCCAGTTCAATGAAATATTTTATGGGAAGAAAGTGAAATAAAATACATATACTAGAAATGTGTGAGTCTGTTGAACATTCTGAGGAACGGAGCTCCGAAAGGAAACAGATGTTTTCCCGACTCCCAAACCACACACGCCTCGCGCTCGACTCCGGCTTCCCGCTGGAGGCCCCAGACCGGCCCCTCGAGCTGCCGCCCCCGGCCCCCGCCTGCCCCCCAACGATGTCCCAGCTCCGAGCTCTGGCTGCAGCAGCGCCGGCTATCTGCCACATGCTGTCCCCAGGGCCCAGGGACCCCGCTCTGAGCACCCCCGAGTCCCCTGCAGCCGGGCGGAGACCATCCTGCGTGGATAGGCATGTGGGGCTGAGCCAGGCCTGCTGGGTGCAGAGCCTACCGGGCACCACCCCCTCGTCCCCGCACCCGTGTGGGCCCCGGGTGGGCCAGCCCACGTCCCCCTCATCTCAGCCTCAGACCCGTCTCTCACCCTTGACCCCTGGCTCCTCCCGGAAGCTCATGTTCCCAGCAATGAGATCCACCCCTCTGGGCGAGGCCTGAGCCTCTCCCCTATGGAAACGCCCCCCGGCCACCTGTGGGCACCAGGAAGCCTGTTGGGTTATTTTCCTGACTCAACTTTTGAATAGGCTGGAGCGATTGCACAGTGGGGAGGGCGTTCGCCTTGCACGAGGCTGACCCGGGTTCAATTCCAACATCTCTCTCAGAGAGCCTGGCAAGCTACCGAGAGTATCTCGCCCGCATGGCAGAGCTTGGCAAGCTACCCATGGTGTATTCGATATGCCGAAAACAGTATCAACAGGTCTCACAAGGGAGACGTCACTGGTGCCCGCTCGAGCAAACTGATGAACAACGGGATGACAGTGCTACAGTGAACTTCTGAACAAGATATAAAGGAAAATGTGTGTGCATGTGTATGTGCATGTGTGTACATGTGTGCACGTAGGTGTGTCTGTGTATCCCTTGTCTATGTGCATGTGTATGTGCATGTATGTGTGCATGTGTGAGCACGCGTGTGTGCGTGCGTGCCTTGTATGTGTGTGCATATATGTGTGTGCACGTGTATGTGTGTGCCTATGTATGCGCATGTGTCTGTGTGCACGTGTGTGTGTAATTGTATGTAAATACACGTGTTTGCCTGTGTATGTGCATGTGTGTGCACGTGTCTATGTGTGCATGTGCTGTGTATGTATCTGTGTGTGCACGTGCATGTGGGTCTGTGTGCACATGCATGTGTGTGTGTTGGGAGGGAGCCAGGCCTCGTGTCCCCACTTGCCGCCTCCTTTGCCTCTGGGCTTAGGCTGAAGGGCCACCAACTTCCTCAGGAGTGATTTAAATAAACTTCTGCAGCCAGAGGAGCCATTTTCCTTGTAATTGAAATGACAAAGTGACACAATCGAGACGGTGACGCAGGGGCCCGGCTGCCACTGTGCATCTCTGTAAAGTCAGGGTAATCAGGGGTGGGCGGGAGTCAGGCGGCCGAGGCTCAGGCCGGGCGGACGCGCCTCTCGTCGGCTTCCTCCCCAGGGGACCGAGACCCGCCCCCACCAGCCCGAGTTCTCGGACCTTCCCGGGAGTGTCCCGGCCCGGTTGCTGGGGACTCCCCTCCCAGGAGCGCCACGTCCACTCAGGAGGCTGAACACCTGAGTCCATCTGTCCACTCGAGGTCCAAGCCCCAGACATCGGGGCAGGCATGTGACTGGGCCTTCGGGGGGGTGCTGGGAAGCGCCAGGGCAGCCCGAGGCCCGAGGTGAGGGAGGGGGCGGGGAGGCCGTGGGCTTGACCCTCGGGTCCGGCCATCACACCCCTGGGCAAGGCCCCTCCACTGTGACCCGCTCTACACACACGTCAACACCAGCAGGGAACGTGTGTCTGACCCTCAGCCACCTGCTTCCCATGCAGCTGACCTATGCGACGTGGGTAAAATCTCCTTCCAGAACAATCTGGAACCTTCATGTGACATCGCTCTCAGGGGTTAACCCAGAAGGGTACTCCAGAGCTTCCCCCATGGATCGTTTCCTCAGCTCCCTGGGCCCCACGACTCCAGGCTTCACACCCCAGCCGCAGGCCCCGGAGAAAGTCTGATGACGCGGCACCGCCAGGACCAGCTCTCCCGGATGCCCGGTTCTGGGACCCTCATCGCACTTTTCACCACCTCACACGCGAATCCTCATGGCTCCTGTTCCGTGATCGCCACGCCGTGTGTACAGTGCCCCGCTTCTGCACAGACTTGGTTCGGAGCACGTGAGTGGGTGGTCACCGCGGGGGCTGTTCCCGGCTCTGGACAGCGTCTCGCCCAGGGAAGGTCTCCAGCAGAAAGCGGGAGACTGGGGCGCTCCAGACCGAGGCCCTGGGGGGCAGACTCGGAGCAGCAGCCCCGGGCCCCTGGCCGGCACCTCCCCGGCCCTCACAGTCCACACGGCAGAGCTAATGATTCCAAACGCCCCCAACAGCGGAACCCAGACTCTTCCCGAGCTCACGCTTCCGTGCCGCCCTGGATTCACGCTCCACACCCTCAGACCCACGAACACGACAGTAAAATGCCGACGAGGATGGAAATTCCCGAGCCCCGGTTCGCGCGCGCGGGTGAAGCGGTTTAGATAGCTGTCACCAGCACCGGGGGCTTATTAATAGGCAAAAATTAATTGTATGTAGACTGAATTAATGAGATGGAAAAACATGCATATTTCAGTGAATCCAGAAGGGACCGGCCTGGGCCGGCCGCGGCGGCTGTAATGAAGTGGCCGTATGGGGGCCGCCGGGCTGCCCCCGCAGCCGGGGCTCTCCTGTGACGGGGGCTGGAGGTACCGTTACCAAAACACACTGTGCAATGTAAACAGCAGGCAACTGTTTGGCGCAGACTTGACCCGGCGCGTGGCGAGCAGGCTGCCATCGACAGAGTCATAAATAAATGATTAGATGCAAAATCTCCAGAGGGTCTCCCTTCTCCGCGGCAATTACGGGGGGCAGCTATTACCATTCGAGAGGGGCTCGGGGCAGGGGCCTGGCTGGCGGGCGCCGCCCGTGCAGACGCGGCCCCGTCCTGTCCCCGCCCGCCCACACCCAGAGACGGGAAAGCTGCGCAGGGCCTGTGGAAGGTTCCGGAGCCGCACCCGGGCCGTGCCGGGTACTGTGTGGGCATCTGGGTCCTTCCCACCGCGGCCACTCCGGCCGCCCCCTGAGCCAGCCTTGCAGCCCGCTACCCCAGACTCCGCGACTCCGCGCACACCTCGCTCCGGCCCAGTGCTCACCTCCGCTGACAGGCGCCGCTGAGGAACCGGCTGAGAAAAACTCAACGTTGCCACAACTCAAGGCGCAGGAGAAACGGCAAGACGGGGAGAGGCGGCCCCAGGGCGTCCCTCGGCAGTGCGGGGCCACGTGGGCCCCAACACTCACCCCTGGCGGCCTGGCCAGGTGGGCGTGCGGGCTTCCAGCTCGTCTTCTTTTAAAACAAGCCCAACTTCCTGGGGGTTCCCAGCTGTGTTTGGGGGCCCCGGGCTGCTCCCGCGGGTCGTTTCACGCTGGGCCTGGTCTGGAGGAGTCTCTGGGCCGGCAGAAGCCGCGTGCGGGAGCGTCTTTGTCTTTTGCTTTAGTTTGTGATCTGGGCTCAGTCCCGGCTCTGGGCTCAGGAGTCACTCGGGGGGGGGGGGTGCCGGGGGCCGAACCTGGCCCGGCCACAAGGCGAGTGTGGCCCCCTGCACTGCCTCTCTGTCCCGGGGAGGGACCCTCCGCGTGATTTTCTTACACCCAGAATCTCCGAGGGGGTCACTGCTTTGTCACACATGCCCACCATGTGCCCGATCCCGGCCCAAGCTCCGCTCCCTGCTCTCAGTTTATCACCTCCAGAAAGTTCTGGAGAGAAGACGCGGCCTCTGCGTGGAGGGACCCAGCGGCGGCACCTGTCAGAGGCAGGACCCGGCTGGGGACGCCCTCGCTCGTCCATGGGCACCTTCGGAAAAGCAGGACCGTTCCCAGGAGGGGCTGGGCCAGCAGTGCAGTCTGCACACACACACAGTTCTGGCGTCGGAGTCGGGAGGCAGCAGCGCCCGGTGGCCCCAGCATGAGGCAACCCCCCAGCACAAGGCAACCCCCCAGCACAAGGCAACCCCCCAGCACACGGCACCCTGCCAGCATGAGGCAACCCCCCACCCCCCAGCACTCGGCACCCCCCAGGGCATCTCCAGCGGCCGCAGCCAAGCCTTCCGCCCCTCGGAAGACGGGGCCAGGGCTGCCCGTCCCGGCTGGGCGCTCCCTGCCGCCAGAGGAGAGCCGAGCTCCCAGGACCCCCAGGACGTGGCCACGCAGGCCCTCACTCTCTGTCCCCTCTGGCAGCCTCACAGACAAGGGCGGGGCAGGGCTCCCCCAGGCCCGCGCGCCCGCGAGCCGCTGGGTTTTAGCTGGCCTGTCCCGCTCTCTTGGCAGCACGATTCACTGACCTTAAGGGAAACTCTCCCCGCCCCCGAGTGGCACAGGCCACAGCCCCGCCCGCCGCAGCACCCGGCCTGGAACACTGCTGCGAATCGATGGGACATGGTTGAACAGACGCCTGTGTCGAGGGCAGACGGGGTCCAGCAGCGTGAGCCCGGGCGGCCGCGAGACGCAGGACACCCCCACAGCCACTCCCGGAAACGGCTCCATCCCCTGACATCCTGCACTTCCACGAGGGGCCGGTACAATGACGTGTGTCCTTTCGGGGTCCCCAAAGGCTCCAGCCCGGCAGAGCCGCTCACGCGGCCAACCGGGCAGCGACGAAGTCCGGCCTCACGGGGCAACAGCTCGGCCGCTCAGACCACAGGCCCCAGCCGTGACCCGGGCAGCTGTGAGCCACCCTCCCCCGTGTCCTTCACGCTCCCTCCCCTCTGGGACACGCCTCCCCCCTTCCCTCCCCCCAGCCTCACCCCTTCCCCCCTCAATGCCCTTCCTCTGGTCCTCCCCCCCTCCCGGTAAACCCCTCCCCTCCACTCCATCCCCCGCTACCTCACCCCTGTCCCCGCAGAGCAGGGCGGGTGCTGTGTGCGTGGCCCTGAGCCCAAGGCCCTTCAGTGTGAGCCTCCGCTCACGGTCACCGGGAAGCCCAGTGAGCATCTCACTCCCCGTGTTCCCTCTGCCCGACAGTCGCTCTTCACGGGCCCCTGGCTTAAGGGATTCCCGCTGGCAGTTCCCAAGGGACCTAACTACTGTCGGGTGTCTCCATTCCATAGGACAGCGACGCCGGACAGCGCCAAACATCCGGGGCTGGGCCGCAGGAGAAACTTCCAACCCCTGGATGGACACGGGTCTGCTCGCTCTGGGCCTCTCTGAGAGGCCCGGTCCGACGGACACAGACTCGGCCAGGCAGGTGGACGCACATGGCCTGGGAGGGGACAAGGGAGCAGCCGGTCACTGCGCAGGGGGACAGGGCAGCTGAGCAGTTTGTAACAGGACACCGTCGGCCCCCACCAAGTGAGACCCAAGTGGACCCTGAGGCCAGTTCCACTGCTGCCCCACCACAGCTAGCAGGCAGGCCACGACCGGCTCCAGGCCCTGAGGGTCCAGCGTCCAGCTTCCGGCCCTGAGGGTCCAGCATCCAGGTCCCGGCCCTGAGGGTCCAGCGTCCAGCTCCAGGCCCTGAGGGTGCTGCGTCCAGCTCCCAGCAGTGAAATGTGTGGGCGTGTCTGACCCAGACAGGCCAGGGCGCGTGGCCGCAGTCTGCTCCCATGAGGTACAGGGGCCGACCCTGGGGGGCTGCGCCTGGTCAGAGGGCTGTTGACCACGGGCAGTGAGACTGGCCATGGCAGACACGGGCGGGAGAAAAAGGGCGGGCACAGGAGCTGGGTTTAGGGCTGAACCAGGAGTCGGGCTCAGGGTGGTCTGAGGGCCCGGAGCCCGCAGGAACCCTGATGTGGACATGGGTGCGGGGGACAGGCTGGCGCGGGTGGGTCCGAAGGTCCAGTGTGAGGGCCCGGAGAGCGGCTCCAGAGAGCGGCAGGGCCTGTGGCTGTGAGTGTGTGGGCCTCCGAGGACAGGAAGGAGCCCAGCGGGTGGGGACAGGGCGCTGGGGTGGGGGGAGGGCGGCCCGGAGTATTCCTGGTGTATTCTATCCCCACCCGGGGTGAAGGTCAAGATAAGAGAACTCGGGAGGAATCAGCAGCTATTTTCAAAACATGCCAGTATCAGAATCTAAAAATAAACAGCTGCAAATACGGACTGTAAGAGTGAGTTTAAGACCGAACCTGTCACAGCATAAATAACTGCAGGGAAACCTTGGCGAGAGCTCGGGGACACGGTGTGGGGATGTCCACCCGCAGCGCCGCTTCACACCCCAACGTGAGGGCGTGGCTCGGTGGGAGGGATCCCCACGGGTGGTACCCACACCATCCCCAGGCGGTACCCGAGCACCATCCCCCAGGCGGTACCCGAGCACCATCCCCCAGGCGGTACCCGGGTACCCATCCCCCAGGTGGTACCCGAGTACCCATCCCCCAGGTGGTACCCGAGCACCCATCCCCCAGGCGGTACACAAGTACCCATCCCCCAGGTGGTACCCGAGCACCCATCCCCCAGGCGGTACCCGAGCACCCATCCCCCAGGCGGTACCTGAGTAACCATCCCCCAGGCGGTACCCGAGCACCCATCCCCCAGGCGGTACCTGAGTAACCATCCCCCAGGCGGTACCCGAGTACCCATCCCCATGGGTGATATCCGAGCACTGTCCCCACGGCTCTGGCCGCCTCAGCCCGCTCTCAGACTGCTGGCGGCTCCCCCGTGTGTGCTGGGTCCGCCCGGCCCCCGCGAGGACTCCCCGGGTGACCTGCACCTGGCATTCGTTTGCTCTGAGTTTTGTGCTTCTTCATCTCTCAGGAAATGGCTGTTGGTGGCTTAGAAGAGTTTCCGGAAACGTGAAGTATCCGGGCATCAGCTCAACAAAAGGCAGGGAGTCTACCAGGTAACTCTGAATCACCCACGGAAGGGAGAGAGGGTTTGGGCAACGGGAAGATACTCCGTGCTCACAGATGGGAAGAATCACTATCGCTAACATGCCTCTACTACCTACACTATTACACGACTCGGTACAGTCTCCGTCCAAACTCGGATGACACTCCTCGGGGACAGAGGAGTCAGCAGGAAGGTGTGTATGGAGCCAGAGAGACCACGGGAAGCCAGCGCCACACTGAAGACTAGGAGGGCAGAAGGCGTCTCACTGCCTCGCCCGAGCTACAAACCTACAGTGACCCCAGCTGCACGGGACGGGGACACAGGCTCTTGGCTCAACAGGTCAGGAGCTGAGGACACGAAAAAGAGACAGTCTCTTCAACAGATGGTGCCGGCACAGCGAGATGAACTTCATGGAAGAAATGGAAGCTGAACCCCAGCTCACACCTTCCAGAAGCCAATTCAAAGTGAACCAAAGACCGTGAGGTCTGACCGGAAACAGGAAAGCGCTTTTAGGACAACACGGCAGAACACGACCAACCCTCAGGGGCTTCGGTGATTCCCACTGAAGGCAACGAATAAAAAAACAAGCAAATGGGATGACATCAAATTAAAGAGTTTCTGCATGGCGAAGGATGCACGGGCTGAAACAAAAGATGCTGAGGAAGGGGGGGAATACCCGCTAGAGGCACACCAGATAAAGCCTTGACATCCAGCGCATATAAAGAACCAAAAGGTGAACAAAAACCCAAATTTAAAAGTCCCGTCAGAAACTAAGGAGAGTAAATGAACAGACACTTCTCACAGGAAGACCCGGATGGCCAGCAGGCTCATGGAACAGTGCTCAGCATCAGTATGGTCAGGGAAGTCCAAATCAAGCAGACAGTGAGGATGGCTCGTCTCAAAAATGACAGGAACGATGGGTGCTAGTGGAGGTGTGGTGCAAAGAAGTCTCACTCCCTGTGGGGGCGCTGTCTGGCTCCCCCCGCCCCCCGCCACATGGAAAACGGTCTGGAGAGTCTCAGAAAGCTGAGACATCTACCCTCGGGGCCTGAGACATTCATCCAGAAGGACACAAGCCGTCCTTCGTGAAGCGGCTGGGCTAGGCAGCCGTCCCGGGGGTCGGCGACGGTGGCTGGACGGCGAAGGCATGGCGCCTGCGCACAGCCAACACCCCGAGGCTCCTCGGGAACGGGAAGGGTGCGGGGGGGCGGGGGGGGGAAGCCGGCCAGGAGGAAGACCCGGGCGGCCCTGCCTGCTGCTGCTCGGAACACGGGTAAGGAACTGCAGCGTGGTGAAGGGGCGGGGGAGGGACATCAAGGAGAGAAGGTGGGGGGGCGTGGGGGCGGGGCTCGGGGTACTCGGGTGCCGGGGGTGAGCGGCACGGCCGGGGCCCAAATCCAGACGCACAACACCACATGCACGAGGAGGCTAAGGTGCAGCCATGAGCCGTGACGTGCCTGTCGGGGGGCGGGTACAGGGGGCTGGGGCGGGCGGGGCGGGCGCTGGCCCTGGTGGTGGGGCTGGTGTCGAAATACTCCATGCCCCAAACTCAACTGCCAATAACTTTGTAAGTCACGGTTCTTCAAACAAAACATTTAAACGGGTTTTTGGTGGCTGGAGATAGACCAGCCCCGTCTCCCCAGACAGACAGACAGACAGACAGACAGACAGACAACACCGGCGCGGCCGGAACAAGAGCAGAGCGGGCAGGGCAGGTTCGATCCCCAGCATCCCACAAGGCCCCCAAAGCCCGCCAGGAGTGAATCCTGAGTGCAGAGCCGGGAGTCAGCCCCGAGACCCGAGGGGCGACCGAAAACCAAGACAAACCACCCCTCCCCCACCGCCCAGGCCTTTCTCTTTCTCTTTGTTCCTGTTTTCCAATTTCACCGCCTTCACTATTAAGGCTGCCCTGCCACTTGGTTCAGGGTCAAATCCTCTACTTGTATCCTCATGTGAAAAGGTTGGCCAGCAAGGCCCCCGGGGAGAGCGCTCCAGAGATGCGGTGAGACATTAAGTCATTACAACTGGAGTTGTAATGTGACAACTTCCTGTGACAAGCCACAGTGAGGAGTGGAAGGCAGAAAGGGCCCCGGGAACAAACTGACGAAGCTTGTTAACCGGCGGGACCGGGCCTACAGCCCGGCACGGCATTAACCGCCAGCCAGGAAATACCTGAATCCACCCCGAGTTACAGACTATTCTGATCAATAGTCAACTTCGGATCTCCCCGGTACTCCGAGCCGTGAAGCCTGTCAGCAGAGCGGCTGGCCTTCCCGCGTCCCCCTTCCCAGAGCACTCGCAGTACTTACAGGCAGAACTAAAGTTCACTACAAACGAGTTTAAAGTCAATACTGAGAATTTTTTTTCACTCCGAACCACCTTCAACCAGGATTATCAAACGAGTACACTTAAAATCAGCTCTTGCCAGACGTGATACTGCTTCTCAAATCTTTTTGTTTTTTTTGCTTTTTGGGTTACAGCCAGCGATGCTCAGGGGTTCCTCCTGGCTCTGCACTCAGGAATTACTCCTGGCGGTGCTTGGGGGACCCTATGGGATGCTGGCGATTGAACCCGGGTTGGCCACATTCAAGGCAAACGCCCTACCTGGGACCATCACTCCGGCCCCACTGCTTCTCAATCTTATTAACCCAAGATTACAAAGTAAAATAGCACTTACATGCACGGTCCACGGGGAAGTCACCTGCTTTGAAACTTAAAGCCATGGAGACACATCTCAAGTCCCCGACTTGTACACAGATTTGAGGTGGAGACATCTGAGCATGAATCAGCTTCCAGGAGGCCCCGAATCCAAAGAAAATGCCCATATTTTAAAATCCCTTAAAGTGTCCAAGTGGGGAGTTTTACTTTGCTCTCTAATTGGAAGTGATTAATCTGTAATGTCATTCTAAAACATCAGGAGACAATCCGAACAAAAGCCTGGAAATGTCAGCGATGATAAGAACATCGTGTGGCTTCATCAGATACAGGGAATCGGCCGGAGACGCCAGGGAAGGACAGAGCGGCTGGAATGAGACGCAGAACCCTGGACACGGAGAGTGACCCAGGACACGGCAGCCAGACCCAGCGGGCAGAGGAGAACCCCACGGGCCTGGGGCCTGCCCACTGCCCGCCCACGCCGGGGCTGACCGCCCGCCGGAGAACGACCCAGGGAAAGCCAACCTCAGTCCTGCCGCTCCGAATTGACCCAGAAAAACACGCAGGCAGCTGTTCAAGGGAGGTGATCTAGAATGTGGCCCGGTGCTCTCCAAACCTCTGGCGTCTCCGGTACAAGGGGTGTGCGGGACGCTGCGCAGAGCAGCTCTGAGGCGTCGCCTGCAGGCCCAGCCCCAGGAGGGCGGGAGAGGAACTGTCCCGGGTCTGGTGACACAAGGCGGCCTCGACGCCGATTCACAAGCAGCAGCAGAGCCTCCCGCCCCCTGGTCCCGAGTGTTCCTAGTGACTCTGGAGTATGACAGTCTGAAATGTGTCTATTCCAGCGGAAGATCTTGTTTAAAAAGAGCAAGATATAAAAATGTGCGTGTGTGTGTGTGTGTGTGTGTGTGTGTGTGTGTGTGTGTAAGCGTATGTGTATAAAGGCAGGGCAGGTTCTCACTGGATAGCGACATTCTTTAGGAAGCCACAGTAATTCGTAGTGTGACACGGAGGAGGGACAAACAGATCAGGGAGACGGGGCCACAGGCTCAGAAGGGGACTCGTGCCACGGCGGCAGGGGCCGAGCAGGCTGGGGGAGGGGGGGAATAGCAGGCTTCTCATGTGCAGGATTTTCAGATGCTGCCTTGCCTTGCCTTGCCTTTCATGTGAAACAAAAAGCAATGTCAAACAAAATCTACTGCGGGATACGGTCGCTCCGAGTGTTCGCGCAAACTCGCCAGCTTTGTGGGAACAATGGCCTGCAGGCCTGCTCAGCCACGAGCTAATAATGGTTTTTATATTTCGAGAAGCTGCTTGGGAAAAAAACCCACAACATATGAATATGAAATGGAGACCAGATGTGGCTCCCAAAGCCTGAAATATTTACTATCTGAAACTCTTTACAGAGGAACCGGCTAGTCTCTGCTCTAGCGAGATAATATAGGAGAGCACTTTTATTATCAGGGGGAGCAGAAACGGTCGCTCACACACGGCACAAGATGCATTCATCACGAACGGAAATACGAACGCCGACCACTTGTAGGGAACAACTTCCAGTCAACAAGCTGCCACTGCAGGTGGAGGGGGGAAGCTCCCAGCGTACACCGCAAAGCAGGGTTCACGTGTGACCAAATACAGAGACACAGCCGTGGGCAGGGGGCCCGCACAGACCCAGTGCGGGTCACCGCGGGATGCAGAGCCTGCACGCCTGGAGCCGCGTTTGATCTCATGGCCACGCGTGATCACAGAATCACTTTGAGAGCTCGGAATTCATTGATCACTCATTGTGTGAAGCTCTAAACAGAGGGGAAAAATCGCTGCAAGTGAAGAAAGAGGCAGGCAGCTCAACTGGGGAACGGACGCGAGCCCCGGAGACACTTTCGGAGAGCAAAACCGACAAACTGAGCAGAAGCAGAGAAGATCGCTGAGGTCAAACGGAAGCCAGAAGCAGCGACAAGGCGCCGGGACGGTGAAAAGGCTCCGGACAGCAAGGCCGACGCGCGATGGAGCACGGGAAAGGACACCTGTGAGTCGAGGGCAGGGCGTCCACTAGGGAGTGTGACAGAGTCCCGGACCCCAGCACAGGGGCACGCACACTCTCACACACTCACACGTACACCCTCACTCGTACACATACTCACACACATACACACACACACACTCACACACACACTCACACATACACACACGGTCACACACACACTCACATATACACACATACACACACACTCACATACACACACATACACACACAGTCACACACACTCACATACACACATACACACACGGTCACACACACACATACACACACATACACACACGGTCATACACACTCACATACACACTCACATATACACACACGGTCACACACACAGGTGACCCACCTACTTGCACCAGAGATACACACAAAATATCAGACACTGAAACTGTATCATCAAGAAGCCGGCAACTCCCTGCAACAGTTTTCCCAGGGGCCCGTGCTGGGGTCAGCGGGTGCAGGGATAAGACACACAACAGGGGAGGGAAAACTGGGGCCACACACAGATGCACAGATGAATTTCCGAGCCACAATGCTGAAAACAGGAACCTTGGAATGAAGGATCTGGACCGTATAATTTAATGTCCCGGTAATAAAGAATATCAACCAGCAAGATGGCAGCGTAGAAGGTGGTTGATGCGCAGGCGGTGAAAGTCAGGCCCTGGGCGGGAGCGCGGCAGCGACTCGGCACTGGCCGGGCACATGGCCGACCCGGTCTGGCCCCCGAGCACAGAGCCAGGTGTGACCCAGAAACAAGCAAACAAACCAGGGACTGCCGCGGAGTCAGAAGAGGGGGCTCTGGAGGAAGGAGGGGGCGCTCGGGGCGGAAGGCAGAGGCCCCCGGGCCCATTTCCAGTTTGCAGGAAGGGCCCCGAGGCTCCCTCGAGCCGTCTCCGCACGCGTCTTTATTCCAAGGCAACAGGAAACAGTTCTACAAACGATGGACCCTCTGAAGGCCTGATCCCTGAGAAGCCCAGAGACAGCCTGACTGTTCGGGTACGTCCAGGCATTGCCCAGCCGAAGTCGCCCCCAGCAGGTGAGAGCAGGTGATGTGGACGCGCCACAACTCCTGTCCTCCTGTCACTGGAATGATTTTCTGTGGCAAGAGGAGGGACGCGGCATCCACGCACCCCCACCTCGCACTAGTGGGCAGCAAAGGAAGACCCAGTCTGACCCTGAGCCGAGTCACTGCGACACGGGGGGCCTGTCAGGCATGGAGATGAGAGGCACATACACATGCGCGCGCGCACGTACGCACGCACATACACGCACACATACACACAAGCACACATATACACACAGGCACAAAATACATACACATACACACAAATGCACACACACGCACACACATGCCCCCATGTACAAATACACACATACACAAACACATATGCACACACACGCACATATAAACACACACACATGCATGCACACACAAGGCACATGCACACATATGCACATACACACACGCACATGCACACACATCCATGTACACATACACACATGCACACACTCACATGCACACAGTCACACACATGCACACATACACATGTACACACACGCACACACGTACACACATGCACATACATGCACACACTCACATATACACTCACACACATGCACACACCCATATATACACAAGCACGTATATACATATACACATGCATACACACACGCACACACACACGCACAGGAAGCTGGGAAACAGGCCAATGTTCCTGTCCCACAGAGTGGTTCCTGAGAAAAAGCGGCAGTTCACGAAGACGAGATCAGATCGCAGAGGAGACAAACGCGGGAAGGAGTCTCTGCACGTCAAGAGCAGCCAACTGGCGTGTTGAGGTACACGAGCTCATTCATCAACATCAAATAATACCTAAAGGGAAACGGAAAACCTAAGAGTTCTATAAACAAAAACATAAACCTGTAAGAAGGGCACTTAACAAACTGATTAAATGGATTGTGAAGTGTTCAGGGATAGGAAATTAATAGGAATTTCTCAAAATTAACATACAGTTATGATCCCAAATTCATCTATCAGACATAATCTGCAGCCAATGTATTCTGATCACACACGGCTGGGTGTTCTGTCTGTGGCGGCTCACAGCTGGCAGTGCCCAGGACTTATTCTTACCTGCTGGATGACATTGCCCTGGCCCGAGACTGGACTTTTAAACATGGCAGAAATGACATCTGCACTTGTTTGTTTACTGCAGCACTGTTCACAACATTCAGAATCTGAAAACACCCAAGCGCCCGAGAATAGATGACTGGTTGAAGAAACTCTGGTACATCTACACAATGGAATACTATGCAGCTGTTAGGAGAGATGAAGTCATGAAATTTGCTTATAAATGGATAGACATGGAGAGTCTCATGTTAAGTTAAATGAGTCAGAAAGAGAGGGACAGACATAGAGGGACTGCACTCATTTGTGGAGCGTAGGGTAGCATCCCATGAGGCTGACACCCAAGGACAGTCGAGACAAGGGCCAGGAGGGTCACGCCATGGTCTGGAAGCTGGCCCCATGTGCCGGGGGAAAAGGCAGTTGGGACGGAGAAGGAAGCACTAAGTCAGTGACGGTTGAGGGCTCGTCCGGGATGGGAGGTGTGAGCTGAAAGTAGCAACGGACCAAACACGCGACCTCTTAGCCTCTGTACTGCAGATCGTAACGCCCAAAATGAGAGAGAAAGAGGGACTGTCCCTGCCACAGAGGCAGGGGGTGGGACGGGGTCGGGTGGCGGGTGGGACACTGGGGACACTGGTGGTGGAAAACGTGTGCTGGTGGAGGGATGGGTGCTCGAGCATCGTGACACTGAAACGGAATCATGCAAGTTTCGAACTATCTCTCGGTGACCCAACAAAACTGTTTTAAAAAAAAGATCTTTGTAAAACTGACAAGATTCTAAAAATCACAAAAAAGTCAAAACTATATGGTGAAAATTCCTAAGCTGTTTCATGATTGAAGTTTTCACAGTTCCACTCTACGAGGACCCTGGGGCCCCTGTGGGGGAGCTTGTTCCCTGCCCCACCCCCACACGCGTGACCGGGGGTCGCCCCCTCACTCGGCACGTCCTGCTGGCAGCGTGTTCTCGGTCGCTGCAGGAGCCCGGCGCCTCGCGCTGACCCGCACCGCCTCCTCCCTCCCCCGTCTGACGAGGCCTCCACGCGCCCCATCTCCCCTCTGGCCTGCTCGCCCGGACGCAGGTGCTTAGGGGCTGTCCCGGGCACAGGCGGGCCACCCTGCAGCGCCGTCCTGTGGGCGCCTCCCACAGCCACAGCCCGGGCTGCCCCTCAGCCACAGGCCCGTGTGGAGGCTCGCCACGGCCACCTGCGCCTCCCGCCTCTCTCCCGAGCACAGTGCCGCGCTCGTCCGGCCCCTTCCCTGGTGCGGTGCCCGCTGGCCTCCTCTGCTGCCTGTGCCCGGCTGTCCAGGTGTGGGAATGACTCCGCCACGGGCACTGGTGCCCAGGCCTGCGTGCAGCCCACGGCTCATCCCAGAGACGCTTGCTGGTCCCCCGTGATGTGCCCGCGTCCCTGGCCCCCCGCACCCCTGCGGGAACCAGGGACTGTTAGGGTCAGGTTTGACTTGGGCCATTCTCAGCACAGGGGGCGCCGGTTGGGACGCCGCCCCTCTGGAAGGCTGGGTTGTGGGCGGGGCTTCCGGGCCCAGCTTTCCACATGTGCACTCCCTGCTGAAGGGCCAGTTCAGGTGCTTCGCCCGCTGTGGGGACGCGCCGTCTGTCTTCCCCGCCCGGGCTCACGTCTCTGCGCCCACGTCTCCGGGAAGCACCGGATGACTGACGCCAGCTCTGCCAATCTGCAAACCTGCCCCCTGCTCTCTCCCCTTCTCCATCCCGTCCTCTTCTCCCAGAGAATCTTGTTTCTGGGAAATCTCGAGTTGTTTGCTCAAGTCTACAGCCCAGATGTGCGACAAATTCCTGCCACTACGAAAAGCAAACTGACGAGAGTATTTGCATTCCTCTCCGCGCTCCTCACCAGGGAGCACTGTGGACAGGCTCCGCGCGCCAGCTCCTCCTCCTGCCAGGTCGTCGGGACGCTCACCCTGATGGCGCTGAGTCTTTCTGACACCGTCCTCGCTCTGTGCGGCTGGACAGGTCACAGCACAGTGCAGGTGCCTGGCTCCGTCAGCGAAGCTTCGGCTCGTGCCCTCTGCCAGGCACGGGCAGCACCGCCGGCGACCGTCACGCCTTCACAGCGGACACTGGTCTTGGCTTCCAGCGTCACGCTTAACAGCACCCGCACGGGACATCCTTCCCCTCTCACACAAGGAGAGGTTGCTAGGGGAGCTGATATTCCGCCTGCGTGACGTCGGGACCCCAAGAGAATGTTCTTACTTCCACGGGGAAAAAGTTTTGTCTTCTGGGCCATCCCCGGCCGTGCTCTGGGGCTGTTCTTGGCTATGGCACGCTGGGGCCACCCTGAACGGTGCTCTCGGAATCAGATGTGGTGTCAGGGGTCAACTGGGGCTGGCCACACGCAAGGCAGTGCTTGACCCTGGCCTGGCCCTTGCTCGAGCCCCTTCAGAACGGTTAGGCTTTCTCTCTCGATAAGGGCCGGCACAGTGGGAGCGAGTCCTTCTAACCATGGAGTTCAAGGTCATTTTCAAATTTATTCTCATGTTAAAAAAAAAATCCTCTGTAGCAACACCCTTTCCCTGTTGTCATTCTATGTCCTTTTTATTTTTTTGAACCGAGTAATAGTTTTTCAATACTGAGAATTTTCAAGGAAACTGGCTTTGATTTGTTGATTTAATCTGCTCTGCTTCTCTTATTTCCTTTCTTGGATTTCTGGCCTCCTGCCATAGTTTCTCCGTTTGCTCAGTGTAGAATTCCCTTTCCTCTTTGGTATCACTGGCCTGGGTGGCCTGAGCACCGAGTCCCCCGTCTCCGTGACACGGCAGACTGGGGCGCGAAGGCGCGTCTGCCCCAGTGAGCCCAGCAGGAAGCCCGGCTGTCTCGAGGCAGGAGAGTGGTTGTCCACGTTGGTATCAAGCTCTGTTACACCACAATGTGGGAACAGCCGGCCATCCCTTTAAGAAACACACTTGTGTGTGTGTTCTGGGAGTCTTCCCGATGACTCCATGCGTGTTTGCGGGATGATGCTTCTTGGTTGCTGAGCCTGGAGCTTTCACACCGTGTCTGAGTTTCTGCCTCCCTCCCGCAGGGGCTGGGCTCCAGCTCCCATTTTCCTGGAGCTGCACCAGCTCAGCTCTGGGCCTGCTCCCCCACGTGCCCAGGGGCCACGCTATAGGGTAAACTGAGCTCTGCCTCCAGCTGGGCGCTGCCCCTCTGCCCGGCACGGAGCCTCCGGCACCTGTCGCCCACCCCCCTGCTCCACCTGACGCCCACCCCCCTGCTCCACCTGACGCCCACCCCCCTGCTCCACCTGACGCCCACCCCCCTGCTCCACCTGACGCCCACCCCCCTGCTCCACCTGACGCCCACCCCCCTGCTCCACCTGACGCCCACCCCCCTGCTCCACCTGACGCCCACCCCCCTGCTCCACCTGACGCCCACCCCCCTGCTCCTCCTGGGCTCGGGCTCGGCACCTTCACTATGGATTTCTGCTGAGGAGCCCCGGGCCACCCATACCCCTCCCTGGGCCCGGGCTGCTCAGGGGCGAACCTGAGGCTCCGCTTTAGAAGCCCCCTCGCCTCTCTTGGGTGGGTGAGAACCAGGCCCGTCACACGGCAGTCACCGGGCCTCCTGCCCCTGCCTGCGAGGACCAGGTGTTTGTTCCAGTGGCCACCTCTGTGCTCCCCAGTTCTCAAGTCTCTAACGGCCACAGGGGCCTCAGGACTCTGGCCCCTGCTTCAGGGCCCGGAGTGCAGGGTCCAGTCGGCAGTGACGGCCGGACACTGCGGCCTCCCTTCCTTCCCCCTACGCTGCTGGTTTGACTCCCACCGGTGGCCAGTCTCGGGCCCCACCCACGTCCCCCAAGCACTAGTCCCTAGGCACCCGCACGCTTAGCGGCTTCAACATCACACGCACGGGAACGGTATCCCTGCACGCACCGTCTCCGTCTCTGTCTCTGTCTCTGGCCCGGGGAAGCAGATGCAGCGACAGGGCGGGCCCGAGTCCACACACAGACCTGCACGTGTGACAGAGGCCCACAGTCCGGGGGATGCAGCGCGGGGACCCCAGCTGGGCCCCAGGGAGCCGACACAGGCCCCATCTCAGATCACGCCAAGGCAGATCACGGGCAAGCTCGAAATACGAACACAAGCCGACGGAAGGACCGCGAGGAAAGGTAAAAGCGCCGCAACCACGTGACAACACAAGTATTTCAGACAAGTCACCGTGTACGTGCGATGTAAGGACTGTCAGTTTGAACCCATGAGAACGCAACCTCCTCTGCGCCTAAGGCGCCTCTCGGAGACGAAAATAAATTATTTATCACGGATCAAAGGACTAATAGCCACGCTTTGGAGAAAGTCACAAAAGTAAACAACAAAAGACAGACAATGACAGCAGAGGCGGGGAAGGAGGCGCGGCTCCAAGGGGGAGAGAGAAAACACCATCCGCGCTCGGGGTAGAGCACAGCCCTGGGCACCAGCCCCTGGGGGTCCCGCGTGTTCTAAAGAGGCTGTTTTTAAGGGGAACGTTTGTGCAAATCAGAGACACAGCCAGCCGACTGCAGTGAGCACTGTGCGCAGAGCCAGCCTTCTTGTGAGGCATCCGGGGGAGGGCCCCGATGTAATATCACATGTGTGCAGCGTCTTCCAACCCCGATTCTCGGTGGGGAGCCAGGCAGCCGTCACAGATGCTGGAGGTGGTTCACAGGCACTAGGGGCAGGAACACACACACACAAGTACACACATGCACGCGTGCACACATGTGTACCCACATGCACATGTACACAATGTGTACACGCACACACATGCATGCACACGCATGTATACACAGACATGCACACATACAGATACGGACCCACGCACACGCAAACACATGCACAAACATGTTACTGACATACTGTTGAAAGCAGGAAGCTGGCTCAGACTTCATTTCCACAGACAGGGGAGCGGGAGGCTGGGCCGTCACAGCGCAGCCCCGGGAGTGGCCAACGGGAGGAGAGAGAGGCTTTGTCACAGAACCAGAACCCACCTGAGGGTTGTACTCAGAGGCCGGGCTGAGAGGCCGGGCGGGGTCTCTGTTTCCAGCCCCCCAGCCCTGTAGACCGTCCAGCCAGAGAAGGGCGGACCCGAGAGCCTGAGTGGCCCCAGCCCCCCGCACGCTTCCCTCCACGCCTGGACGGGACCCCCACCCCCTGCAGCTGGCGGGGGAGGGGGCTGTGCTGGGTGGGGGGGGTAGCACAGCCCAAACTCCCTCTCGGCCTCTCAGCCGCTGGGGGCACGGCCGGGCGGCCACCAGCGGCCCTGGGCCTGGAGACAAGCCTGAGGAGGAGCCGCCACCTCCCGGTGCCCCGAGAAGCCCTGCAGCCGCTCCCCTGCAGTCGCCCGTGCAAAGGCGCGGGGGCGGGGGGTGCAGAGGCAGAGACCAGCGGGATGAGGCGTCTCGGGCACACCTAGGGCGGCCCCTGGCGGTGCCGCAGAGAGGGCCCAAGGTCCTGCACACCGCCGACGGACGTTCCAGGAGCTTCTGCTCAAGCTCAGACAGTTTCGTTTGCCTTCGTGGGCCTGTTAACACGAGGCCCTTCCGGAGTTTACTCCTGAACCAGCGTCTCTGGCCGCTGCAGCTGGGATGCCCCAGGGAACGGACCCCGAGCGCCCGTGTCCACGCAGGGCCAGCTGGGGAGCACGGGCCCTTCCACACCTGCCGGCCACCCAGCCTGTGTCGAGGGAGCCCAGCGTGGGGGTTGCCGAGTCCCGCCCGGCCCGGGAGAAGAGCAGCAGCGATGGCGCCACGCGGGGGTTTCAGAGACGGCGGAACCGAGAAGGCGAAGGCTGAAGAACCCAGAACACGCTGACACACGCCACCGAGAGGGGTGCAGGTGCGGGAGCTGGAGTCTGGGGGGTGCGCCGGCCCTCAACAGCGTCTGGGGGAGTCTCGAGGAGCAGGCAGGGGTGTGCCGGGGAGGACGGCTCCGTGTGCCGGCCCCAGGATGTTTGTAAACAGAGGCTGGAACTCAGCAAGCCGGTCAGGTTAATAAACGATGACACCGAAATGTGGAATTCATTTTATTTCAATCAACTAAACTAACTTTCTTGGGAGATAATTTCTTCCAGGACATGTCAGATCACTGCCAACTCCCGAGGCCACGGGCGCTCCCGGCCTTTGAAAGCCGCTCGTGTCAGTTCTCTGAGCACGACGTTAGATATGTGGGTACGTGAAGACTTATTGATGTTAATGGGAAGAACATGGGCTTTCTGAGCAGGAGTCTCAGATGCAGGGGAACAATCCCACCGAATCACAGTCACGCCCGCCCTAAGCGGCCCTGGCAGCCGGGCCTCCGCCTCCGGCCGCTCCGTGGCGCGTGGGCTGGTCTCGCTCATTCCCTGGGGCAAGTGGCAGTGGGCCGCCTGGCTGGCCGACTGCGCCTGTCCACAGCGTGGAGCCCCCCACGCCCCCGCCCGACCCCCAGCTGACCCCTCAGTCGGGACCAGAGGGCAGGGAACGCTTACTGTGCCACCAACGGTGTCTGGAGACGGGCTGGCCGGGTCTGGCTTCCACCACCTGTGGGGCCCGAGGCAGGAGGCCCCAGGTCAGCCCTGGCCGCCGGGGCTGGTGCTTGCGGCACTGCCTGGAGGGCCCAGGTGCAAGCCCGGAGGAGAGAACTCGGTGCCAAGGGAAGGGAAGGCCTGAGCCCGTCCAGCGCAGGCAGGGGGGACCGGGCCCTCTGAGCTGGACACAGGCCCCAGCGAGGGCCCTTCCGAGGCAGAGACTCTCTGGGCCGCGCGCTGAAGGTGTCCCCAGAAGCTCAGGAGCAGGAACCCCAGCCGAGGAGGAGTGCGGTGACGTTGTGGGCCTGCCGGACACCTCGCCACGACGAGCTCTCACGCCACCTTCCTGAGCCCCGGGAACGCCTGCGTCTCGGGGCGTACGTGGCTGCCGGGAACCCAGCCCGCCTGGGACAGCGAAGTGCGGAGCGGGGACGACAACCCTCTGGAACGAGGACGCCCCCGACAGGCGGCCCGCTCTCTCAGGGACAGACACCAGGGAACGCCAAGAGCTGGGCGGGGGCTCCCGCGGTCACGGCCATAACCAGCCCTGACTCCCGGGGTCCCGGGGGCGAGTGGCCCCGTCAGGCTGCAGGGGGGAGGCGACCATCCGACCCCGCGGGACCCACCTGTGCATCTGCTGAGGCCCCGGGTCTCGGCGAGTCTGTGGCCTTCACCAAACTCGGGTTCTCCGACTCACGGTCCCCGGAAGCAGACGCAGCGCCGCAGTCACACGGAGCGGCGTGTTCCGGGGGCAGCCCGTGCGCACCAGGGAGACACGGGCCCCGGGCCCGGGGCTGCTCCCTCCTGCCCCGTCCCGCAGGGGCCGACGGCGGGTGTGGACAGTCACGTTCGCGGAGCAGGATGGCCGGTGGTTGGCAGCAGCGCGCCAAGGTCTTCAGAGACCCCAGGCACGTGGCTCAGTGCCCGCACTCCCAGCGTGACCCAGTTCCCTTGCCCAGGGTCACCCCGACGATGCACTGACCACGGGGTCCGGCCGCGAAGGCTGGGACAGCTCTTGGGGATCCTTCCAGGCCCCTGCAGCTGACCAGCAGGGAGGCGCTGGCGGCCACGGTTCCAGGGAAGCCGAGCCCCAGGACACGTGG